>NC_090021.1:263046945-263349088 GCF_037176765.1 Anolis sagrei | reverse complement strand
AATGCTCTGGGTTTTCACCTGCCACTTTTGGACTCTTGCTTGCTGAGGTGTTCCTGCCAGTATCTTTGTAGATCGTAGGAAGCTATTTCTTGATTTAAGGTATTGGCTTACTGAGAATTGAGGAAGTATTATCCATTGGATCCTTATTATCCAAAACTGGTTGCATTTTCAGAATATGCTCCTAGGAAGAGCAGCATAATCCCCCCCCCCCCCTGAGATTTAGGAACAATGTTTAGGCTCAGTGTTAGACCTAGTACTCTACATACAGATTTACAACCTTGCATGGCAGCGCAATGGGTTAAACCCTTGTGCCAGCTGAATTGCTGACCAGAAGGTCAGCAGCTCGAATCTGGGGAGCAGATCAGCTCCAGCTTCTCATGCGGGGGCATGAGAGAAGCCTCCCACAGGATGGTAAAACACCTGGCCATCCCCTGAGCAACATAATTGCAGACAGCCTATTCTCTCACACCAGAAGCTATTTGCAGTTTTTCAAGTCGCTCCTGACATGAAGAAAATAGGGGAGGGGCTGGGAAAGATTTTAATCCTTGTAGTGCTACCACAGATTGACATATATCATGGATACTTATTGAACTAAGGATCTGACTCCATATAAGATAGCTTCCTATGATGTGGGATATTCTTGTTCCCCTTTGTTGTGCTTGATGCACACTGTCTTTTTTAATGCACTTCTACACATTTGCAAAATGCGTCTTGTGGATTTTCATTTCTGGCGGATTAGAATGCAATAGCTAAAATCTGCAAACAATAGAGCTCGAGTTCAAGCAAGACTGCTTTGCTAATAACATTAATATTGCCATATTTTGAGGGTGAAGTGAACCATGGTAGGCGCCTACTGGGAGCAGGCCTTCTTTGTGGTGATACTCCAGTTGAAAAATATTCCCAGAAGTTTTTGACACATTCTTTGTGACTGATCCTGTAACTTTCAAGCCCTTTAAGGTTCTGAGTTGAATTTTAATCCACTGTTTTATCTGTCATTATTTGAGTGGTGTTACAAAATCTGTTTTGTGAATATTGTATCATCATCATCGTCATCATTGTCTACCCTGAGAATTACTGCATATTATGGACTATATAAATATCATTAAACATCTGAATTTGCTAAATAGATCTTCCCATGGAGAGGTTGAGCAAAACAAAGATGTCTTGTGACACTTTAAAGGCAACATATTTAATGTGATACAAGATTTCATGGACTGAGACCACACAAAAAAAGTTAGATCCTTAAGGTTCCATAATATTGTTTTTATTTTTTAATGAACAAAAGTATTTAAAAAAAAAAAAGAAAGAAAGAACATGTGCTGAAGATTAACATATCTTTTTTTCCTGTACTGTTCAGGAGAAGAAACTAATGGACCTTTATATGAAAATATATCAAGCACAGATTCAGAACTTCCTGGAAACTCTGAGGTAAGAACTTGCTGCAGTTATAATTTATGTTCAAAAATGTGGTTTTAAAACTAAACTAAATTGAAATAACACTGTGAAAAATATTGCAGAGCTCTCAGAGGAGGCATATCAATGTTTAGAAATTTGATTAATTGTGTATCATCAAAAAACTTCAGTTGTATAAGTTTCTGAAAATGGTTTCAGTGTTTAAAAAAACCCTGTTGAAATATCAATTTGTAAATAAATGTAGTGCCCTTTCTTCCATTAATGGTGATGCGACAAAACAATGACTTTCTCACCCTATGAGTAAAATAATGTTTAGTGTTTTGCAAATTTGCAAAAGTAGATCAATTGATCAATTATAAGCATCAACTCTAGGTAGTTGCTTTTTCCCCTGTTTAATTTTTTTTGTGTTTTTGTATTTTAGTCTTTTGTAGTGTCGTTATTTGTAACTGTAAATTTATCATGTAGCTTTCACCATATATTTTTATATTATTAAATTTTATTAATATAAAATCATTTAAATATTATTTAATAATAGCAGAAAGTTGGTGCTCCTCTACTATTTTAGATATTTACAGAGCTGTCTTAAATTGGGTTGGTGGATGTAAGCAATGAATTTGATCTCTGACCTCATCAACAACCCTGATGACTGGTGCCAGCCAATGTGGAAAATTATTGGACAGGACAGCTTTTGTTTTTGTGAGTTTTTAAAAAAACAAACACACAAAATACTCTTCTCAGTCATAAGAAGGGAAATGTTCCTATGCCAATCTGGCATAAGTGAAGGGCCTATACTGGGTTCTCTCCTGTGAGATAGTGTTACTTTGGAACATTCAAAGCTGATTCTGATCCGTCAGTGGAATGTCCTTTTATGGGATGGGCATTGCTGTGTTATCACTGATGACAGAAATGCTACAGTATTTTGCCACCTGTGCATGCACAAGTGGTGGGTTTTTGCTTGGCAGAGCATACCCACATCTATACTAGTGACAATCCTCTTTCAGATAGCCAATTTGGGAGATAATCTAAGCCCACTTTGGTCATCAGCTGTTGGGAAGGCAGTGGATGACTCTAGTGGTCTCTTTCAGCTCTGTGATTCTGGGTTTGCTGTATAGCCTTTATTAAATTGAATTTTAAGCTATAAGAAACGTCTCTGAAGGCATTACAATGTCTTCACGTTACTTTACATTAAAATAAGCCTCCATGTAATGGCAGTTTGAATGGGCCCATAATTACATGATTTTAAAAGTGGTGTGGAAATTACTTGGAAAGATTTCAAGATATAGTATCATGTACTCTGGACAATTTCTTTGTGCAAGTTTAACTGCATATGCAGTTGTGGAATTTTTAATCATATATAAGGGAGTGAATTATGGGAAGGCCTGGATTTTTCAGCATTAATTAGAATGTCTCTCAGGCACACTGTCTTATATGGCCTTTTCAATAAGAGTACAGGAGCTTAAAATAACAGCTGTACTTTCCATTACCTCAAAGTAGAAGTGGTTTTTACATGCATCATCACTTATGTTTATGAGTAGAAAAAGATGGAAAGAACTCTGGATGAGGAAATTCTCAAATCAATTATAGTATTCTCAAAGAAAACCAGAAGACAGGAGAAGTGGGTTACAGAGCATTGGCCTTTTGCAAAAGACAGAAATGGATCTTGGGAAACATTACACCCTTAATTCAGTGCCCATTTGGATACATATCAAATTCAATTCATGCACGAAGGTCTTAGTCTAGTAAGTGATACATACACAGAAGCCTGGTTACATGTGAATAAAAAATGCCACCCATTCAATGTCATCTTTGTAGTCTCATGGGATGAGATCATACAGCCATTGTTGATTCAAATTCCCATCACATTTTTCATCTCTTTTTGTTGGATTTGCTGAAAACAATAGAAGATAAATTTAGCTTCCCTTTCTGTTAATTACGTTGAAATTATATGTCTTCTAAGATACTTTTTGCTGATCAGCCAAGTTCAGGCACAGAGATTGGATTGAAAATGGAGCTACTTTATTTAATTCTAAGCCTGTTTAACATTTAATCCTTGGGAGCTGCAAAAAAAGTAGTCAGCAACCTTATGTGAGAGCAACTGAGGCAGGTGATCTCACCTTAATTTCTTCCCCAACTCCCCTGGATAAAATACCAAAGAGGCCCTAAAGGCTGGGCTGCTCCCCTGATGATCTACAACTACAAAGCCAAGCCATGAATCCCGCTGCCAAGTGGTATGACTTTAAAGTGAGGGTCCAAACCTCAGGCCAACCTCAAAGAAAGTCTCCTTCTTCAACCCCCTAGATACATGATGTAAGAGATAGTTCCAGAGCCCCAAAGGGTGCCATAGATATTCACTGAATTCCTGCTTCTCTCTCTTTCCACTATGTGCCATGGATAAGACATATTTATTTACTTGGCTCCTGTACTCCAGCATGCTGACGAAAAGGACTCTCAATCCCTGTTGCAACTCTCTCAGAAGTAATGTATAACCTGCACCTGACATGTAAACCTGAGTGGCTATGCAAAGCTCAGACTTCTAGAAAATAATGTGCAGATATGGCATAAAATATCCCAATCACATTAAGACATTCTGAATAATCTCTATCAGTGCACTGAGAGTTTCCCCTTCACCCCTGCCATAACTGCCAGGGCAAAATAGCATTCCACATTATAGTAACACCACATGAGTTGTGCTGCATGGTCCTTAAACAAAAATGGCTTGTAAAATCAGTGCTTTCCCTTCAACAAACCCAGGTCATTATGCCTAGGTGAATGACAAAAACATGTAGTGGAGGGTTCTGGACTGCTTAGACAACATTGGCATGACAACATGCCACTGAAGGCTCTTCTTTACTAGCCATGGCCAGATCACTGTGGCAATTGCAGACCTGATGCTTTGCCAGATCAGAACTAATATTTAGTCAAGGGCAACAAATTATCATGGCAAAACAAAGGGCTGCTATTTCAAGACTTGAACATGTCCCTTAAGATGCACACTGGTCATCAGTGCAAAGCAGCAAATAAGCTGCAGGCCCAGTCTTCACTGACCGCTTAGGTTGGTGTAGATGAGGATCAGCCCTGCAGCATCCAAATACTGCATGAGGCTGATTTGCAGTAACACGGGACAAGACCACCTTAATACAGCCTTGCCCTGTGTTACCAAAAGCCAGTAGAAAGTATGAATTCTGTGCCAGCATAGTGTCAAATGAATCCTACACTTGCCCAGCACAGAACAGGATGGTAGAAGCATTCTGCTTTGAAAATCATAGAATAGAGCAACAACAATAGGGGTTTCACCAGTATCTTTAACAGTGCCTACCAGTCATGGACAATTTGGCAATATTGAGGAGATTATGAGATGAAGGTATGTAAAAGTGCCCTCTGATTTTAACCAGTATATACCTCTATCCCACTAGAGATGTGTGCTGAACCCAGTATTTTACTGAAAGTGGCTTGTAAACTTGTTATCTTTAGAAGCATGGCTGATCTTTCCAAAACAAGCCTAAGGTTGCAACTATCCCAGCTGAAATATTCCAGAATGCTCTGCTCCACTATAGATGCAGAATAGATGGAGTCTAGCCGAGCCAACAGGGCACTGGGGCTTCCAAAGGTTTGCCAGCCAAAAGCAATTCCCTAGCAGAGCTTTACTAGCCATATTACTTCTTGTGAGGTCGCAAGGCTCTGCTAGCTTTAACATGTGAATACTGGAATCCAGTCCAATCCAGCTGTTCACAAATCAAAAACACCAGGTTCACTCCTGAAATCTCTAGAGTAGCTTATGGTAACTTGTGGTTCTCCTTGTTACGGGTTAACAGCTAGAAGCAGCGCTTTGGCTGTTGAGTTGGCCGCATGTTGTGGGGACAGCTAGCAGCGGGTTTGAGGTGAGTTTGTTTTATTTCACCTATGTATACAAGGCCATGAATATACGGATCTATTTTATTCTTCATTTATTGGATTCTGACCAGAGTACAACAGATTCTGTTTTTGTTAAAGGCATAGATCAGATAATGTTTCATCTCTGAAGTTTTAAGTGAGTAGCAAACCAACATTGGAAATCTTACTGAGTTATCCGATGTGTAATCAGAAAGTCACAATGTGTTGTTGTTGTTTTTACTTCAAGTTTCCTTTTTTAAGTGAACTTTGGTAATGGTAAAAAAGCAAACATATTTGTAATTAGACTAAATAAAAATGCAAGTATTTTCAATTTCAATTGATTTTAATTCCATTTCATTGAGAACAATTATTCATGATAATTTATAAGCCATTACCCAAATGCACATTTCAAGAATTATTCATGATGTAAATAGCATGTTTTGCCAATTTCTGCTACACTGCCGTACATTCACCTCACACCATGTCTTCTTTGCATGTTACTGTCAGTTCTTCTGTAATCTCTTCATTATATTGTACATCTTTGCCTTTTATTTAAATAAAAGACAATCATTTTTTGAATGTTTGTATTTAAACTTCTTGCCAACTGGTAACGTTAACTTTCGTTTAACTTGTGCACCAAGAACTTCATTGGGGTTTTCTTGTCGGTGTTGTAGCTTAATTGTGCACCCCAATGTAAGTTAAATGAAATTAATGTATCTAATGTATGCATCTTAGTTCACATGGCGTAACTTTATGAAAGATACAATAAACATTTGTCTTTGTATTTCTTCATTTGACACCATTGTACACCTGGGGATGCCAGTTCAGAACCATGTTTTGTGATGTTTCATTACCACATGGATGCCACCTCATCCTACGTCTCTGTCTTCTATATTAAATGTTGAATCATTTCCCATGCCAAATATATCCTTTACCTGGGAGACACACCAGATTTCTGATTTACTTCATGGAATGTGCTTCCAAGTTTTCTAGATCATGAAACCTTCAGAAAACTTATAGCGAAAAAGTAAAAAAAAATGCTATGACAGTTTGTGGGAAGCTATCTCTACTAATCTCTTAAAGAAAATATATGTTACTACAGCTGAAAATAAAACACACAAAACTTTATGGTTGCTGCTGACTGGGGTTTTTTAAGCATCCTCCTGCTTTTGCATCAACACTAACAGCATTGTATCTTTCCCATGGTGCTACTGGCAGGGCCTAAGTACCACAGAGACTACATTACTCATCTCTGAACTTCAAGGGGTAAGCAGCAAAAGTGGCAGTGGTTATGCATCCTTGCATGAATTGTGGTGTCTCTTACTGTATGACAAAGGGCAGATAAAAAAAAGGTGTTTTCCAGTTTTCTTAAGATATTTTGGCTTGTATCCAGTAGATAGATGGAAAAATAGGCACACTGAATCAATGGAACATGCATATTATTTTACCAGTTTTCATTGGTTCAGTGAGTATGCTGTCGTTTAAATTACATTTTGATGTAAAGAGTTATTGTGTTGGCATTTCAACTAACAGGCATCTGGTATACTGTATGACCCCTGTATCTGCAGAAGATATGTTCCCAGACTTCGTGTTGAAGGACTTTGAGCCCGGGTATACCATACTAGGTGTTGAAAGACATAGAAAATGCCTAGAGATGACATTTTTGTCAGATGTAGACAAATTGAAACTGTGGATACTGGTTCCACAGATACTGGGGTCATACTGAACTTTAAAATGTTTCTTAAATGTTCTTTAAATGTTGCCTAAATTTTAATTCTCTAAAGTGTTCCATTAATTAATGTTACATAGGAACCATTAAATGGACAATTGTAAATATAGTGATACTAATGTTACAAATATTTATAAATTGCCTTGTAATGAAAACTGGAAAGCATTTCTTCAGTTATTGGATTTGGTATGGAGTTACTTTTTATTTTGTGTTTGGGCCTATTCTCTTATCTCTAACAAACATTTTTGCTCATTTTGACATCAGGCTTATCTTTAGTTCACTGACAGTCTGCATGCCACTCCTTAATATATGAACGGTTAATAGACCTCTCCTTGTATGTTGCACAGGAAGAACAAGCCTAAATGTTGGGTGAGGGGTATTGTTAATGGCATAATTTGAAAACAGAATGTAAACAAAAGTGATACATTTTACTTTTTAAATATTTGGCAGGAATGTGCAATTAGTTCAAACAGAATAAAACTTATCCCAATTAGATTCTCTTTCACGGTTATGTAAATGGCTTTGGATGGATTCTAGAAATGTTCTTTATTCAGTTTGTGACCCACTTTATCTCCAAGAAATTTAGTGGAGTTCTGAAACAATAGCCTCAGATATGAAATGATAAAAGGTAACAAGAGACCTCTTATATTGGTATTGGGTGTTGATTTAACTAATGCACATTTCTGTTTTCACGAATATTTCCATTTTATTATGTATTCCACACTTTTGATAAAGTAACAGTAAATTTTTGAGAAAAAAAATATTTACAAAAATAATTAGACAGGAAAGTCTAGGAAGGCCCTGGAAGGCTGTAGAGTAAACCTAATGTGAAAATGCAGTGTTCCACTTTCTGCATTACTCAGTATATTAAATGATGTTATGCATGCTTTCATTAAGGCTGTGTGCTTGCTGGGTCCAGATGGTCAAAAAATTAAACCATTCCTTTGTTTCACAACAACAACAGCAAAGCAAAATTGTTTAGAATGTGCTGACACTTATTTGAAGAAATGTAATTTTGGGTGTGTTTCTATATAGTGTCCATATCTGCTGGGTAGAGATTCCAGAATACACACGAACACACACTATACTTGGGATGGAAGCATCCCAACTTCCCAACACCTACTTCCAGGAGGGAATCCCTTTCGGTGCATTAAGTGATACTGTAGGGACAGTGTTTGTGGAGTCTTACTAGATTTAACATTAGAGATAACACTAATAAAATATATTTTAATGCTGGTGGATGAGAAAAGATGACATATTTCAAGAACCATTGGGTGACCAGTTTGTACCATAGGCATCCTTTTTTGCTGTGCAAGTGAAGGGGGACTTGTGGAGCTCCTGAGTGAGTGGAGTGAGTAATTTGTTGGAGTGACAGGGTCATTGAAAAACCCTTCTTGGTCTGGGAGGTTGGTGAGGTTCTAAGTAATCCTTAGACGTTTTATTGTACTGCTTTTTTTACCAAGACCTTCTTAAAATTTTTATAAATCCTTTTTTAGAAAGTTTACCAGGGAGATCTGTAAGGCTTTATGTTGATTATCTTTTGGCTGACCAACACCTCCAAATTACTGCTAAAGTTGCTAGCTTTTGTGCAGCAGCAATAGCTTGTCATCGCAAGATGCTGTCACATCTTAGAAGGTTTTAATATTTACTCCAGTTTTTACCATTGTCATTTCAGCATATACATGTTTAATACTGTTTTAACTATCATATTCAATACTGGGTTCTAACTTTATTTTTGACATTGTTTCTTAATGCCTAAATGTATATGTTCTTATTCTGACATTGCTACATTTCTTGGTGCTGGTCATTGACTGTAAATAAATGTATACATCAGTAGTCCTTATTGTTTGACAGCCATGCAGAAAGTTAGTGAATGAGGAAAATACCGAAGCAGGAACCAGATGCTCCTTTATTTATTTTTTTGATGTGATTCCCATCATCAGCTGTTTAATGCACTTCTTTACAAATGTTGGTTGTATTTTTAATTATATGCTAAATACTGTATTTCAGTTGACTGAAGTTTTTTTAAAAAAAATTTCCTTTACATAAAATAGAGGTTTGCTAATGCCAAACCTATGAAGGCCAAATACTAATGAAAAACTAGTTCATATTGGATCAGCTGCAAGAGGAGTGGCAGTAAAATAGAGAGTGGATTTGCTGCCATTGTGACAAGGACCCATCAGGTACCTCTGCTTATAGGCAGGGAAAATGGAGGCATAGAGATACATTCTAGCAACAGTAGTAGCATATTAGGGCTCAACTTTTGGAACTGGTGTTATACAAGGTGATACTACAGAGTAGGTTTGTTTGAACCATTGTTTGTTTGAAACAATGGTTCAGAACTTTTTGAAACTTCCAAGACTTCTGAATCCTTCCTTGTTTCAAAGTGTTATTTCCTGTTTCAATGGGTGGTCTTTACTTTGTAAGTAGTTGTTTTACTCCAGAAGCGGGAGGAGGAGGGGGGAAAGCAAAGGAAGAAAATTCATCCACTCTGGTTTAAACGCTTCCCAGGCTTGAGATAGAAGTAAGGGGAGAAGAGAGCGAGGAAATCCATCCACTCTGGTTCAAAACGCTTCCCAGGCTTAAGGCAGAAGTGTGGGGAGGGGAAAGGGGGGAAATTCATCCACTCTGGTTTAAAACACTTCCCAGGCTTGAGACAGAAGTGTGGGGAGAGGAGAGGAAGGAAATTCATCCACTCTGGTTTAAAACGGCTTCCTAGGCTTGAGCCGAGGCCAGGGAAAAAGCTTTGGAAGGGCAAACAGACTTCTGGGTTCCTTAAAAACTTTGAATTCACTTCAAAAAGCAAATCCTTCTAAATGTATTCCAAATTACAAAGATTCCAACTGAACCTAACGATGCCTACTACAGAGTTATAAAAAGAAGGAAATTAGAAACTGTCGTATCCATTTATCATATTTACCTTACTGTTTTTTGATGAAATGGTTAGCACATTCTGATTCATCCCAAGAATATTAGTTTTATTCACTTTCAGGAATATTTTGCAAATCTCTTATTTATACCAAGGAGAGCTTTATTATACAATAAGGTTTTTAAGGCTGAAGAATGCTTTATATCTGCTTTCATTTCTAAGCTGTCAGGATTTTAGAAACTGACTAGGTTGTGTTTTTAATTATGTGTTGTGCTATTTTTAAGGTTTGTGTGTGGTCTTATATTGAATTTTAATATTTAATGTTTGAAAATAATGTTTATATTGACACATTTATTGATGCCTTTGAATGATTTTATTTTGTATCACTTGTAAATATATTGTTAGCTGCTTTGAGTTTCATTATTGAGAGATAAAGAACATAAATGAATAATATAAAAATAAGAAAGAAGCAATCTGAGGGCACATCTACACTGAACACTTATCATGTAGAGTCCCTGGATCAGCTCTGTGATGGTCAAGGTGAGGAATCTGGAAACAATATGTATAGTTGCCCAGAATACTCCAAATGTTGTACCAGTGAATATTGAGCAAATGGTTATGTGTTTCTGTGACAAAAAATGGAGAGACAAATCATTGTTCAAGGTACTGAGATTTCATGGTCAGGCCTTATGTTCACATCAGAACATTTTAAATGAGATTTACAAACAAAACAGGAGGTTTTTTAAAAAATTGTGTCAGAAGTGACTTGAGAGACTTCAAGTCTCTTCTGGTATGGGAGAATTGGCCATCTGCAGAGATGTTGCCCAGGGGATGCCCAGATTCCGTGGGGGGCTTCTCTCATTTCCCCACATGGGAAGCTGGAGCTGACAGACACAAGCTCACCCCATCTCATGGATTCAAACCGCCGACCTTCAGATCAGCAATTCAGTCAGCACAAGGGTTTAACCAATTGCACCATGCAGCTTCTTAAAGCAGAAAATTGGAGTCTCGAAAGTTTGAATTTTACAATATGATTTTGCACATTTATAAAATTGTGAACCCTGTGGTATCCGGCACTTAGAGCTGGTGAAAACCTCATATTCTTCAAGTCTTTTTATTTCTGCTTTGTAACTTTCTTGACCCATACAAAACTCATAACTTCAGCTCATAACTTCAGCACTATAAAGCAAATTTTTGGGACTTCCTTTTGAATAGACATATAGAACTGCAGTGTTCACATGCTTAAATTAATGTTTTGTTGTATCTTATTTTGTAATTATTTGGAATGCTTCTGAGTCAGGCATTGTAAAATGTAACTGCTTGCTATCTCCAAGACTTTTATGTTTCTTGATCAGATATGCTTCCTTGGCCCTAGACTGACCTCAGTAGCATTTTGAATGCTACTGGTGTAACAATACCTATGGATATTTTTGTTTGTATGGAATGTATTTCTTACAGACCCAATAAATATATGAGAAATCAAGTCTTCTTATTTACCTGTAAATACCATTTGGCAGTGGAAGCCATAGACAGAATTTGTTTTTCTTTGCCATGTTATTGGTGGCTAACCCCCTGTTTATTTTGGAATTAGGGAATCCATTAGCTTCTTCTTCGAATGAGGTGCTGAAACCTTGTAAACAACCTACCTAACAGTTAGGAGGTAGTTGGCTTGCTTTTTTTGCACTGAAGTGAATATATAAATAAGGAGAATCTTGAATCTTGTTTTAGACACCTTTGGAGGTAACTAAATTTTAAAATGAAATGTGAGACTCACATCTTTTCTTAGCCCTGCAAGTTAGAAGGCACATTTAGTGTGCACACAGCACATTACTAGAAACCTGAGACGTAACCATGTAGAAGAGAAATCTCCCTTGAAATATCCTTTTCTCCCTAAAGATGTTGCAAAATGGATAGCAAAAACTGTCTATATAGTTCAGTTTTTTTCTTTATGGCCATGTGGATAGATAAGACACATATTTGTGCTATGAGCAAGCATAGATATTCACATTCTTTCCCACATTTTATACAGCCCAACTTTCATTAGATAGGGCCTCTCAGAGACACAACTTGTGACTTAGCATGTCTTCTGAAGCTTCTAGGAAGCAATTTCCATGATTGCATTGTTCTGTCAAGATGATACACTGTGCTCACAGGAATTGAACCCCAAATGAGTAAGACTATTCTTATTCATGAATGTCTCTTGGATTCTTTTTCTGTGAACATGCTATGGAAATAGTGAAGACAGATACCATAGACAAATTTTTGAATGCCTGAATTAGATCTGAAGTGCATATCCTTCCCCCATATGTATCTAAAATTATTTGCTGCATTGCCTTCAGATCCAGTAAAACATATGTTTGACCCTACACTCTGTGCAATTGCAGATTTAGGATTTTTGAATAGTGTACTCATGTGTTAACTCCCTGTTGGTTGTTCCAGAAAAGTGGAAGGAGATTCAAATTGTTCCTGAAGCAACGTCTCAGGGTAAAGAATTATTATGTGATACAGCTTACAACTTGGATGGCTGCAGTTTATAACATGCTTTACTATGTGATGTCTCTGATTAATTGGGAACAAGATTTGAAACCTGATAAACATCCCTGTAGTTTCTTTTTTCTTCTTGATACTTCTGTGGTAGTTTCCAAACAAAAACAGAATTTTAAGCACAATCGAGTAGAATTTCTTGATTTTCATTCTGCCCCTTTAAAAGAAAACACTATTATTATTATTATTATTATTATTATTATTATTATTAACATCATCATCATTATCATTACTACTACTACTACTACTATTCCCTCTACTATACTTTATATAATTTAATGATATAATTTAAGAGTAACAGAAAGATTTCTAAATTAGATATAGCTGATCAGCATCTATAATGCAATTTCATCTGCATACCACCATCCCCTCCCCCAAATTCTTCAGCCAACAGAAGAAACTATAAACATCTCTTTGTCACTGAAGGCATTATGATGGAAATAAACTAACTACTTTGAAGACTTTGAAAGCTGAATAAGATAGCAAAAGCATATGGGACAATAACATAAATTAAATAGCAAAAATCTGGTCACCTCTGCTTCTGCTGCTACAGATCACATGAAGTCACAGGAGTTCAAATTGGCAAAAACTATTGGGTTTGCCAAGGAGTTGTTTAAAGTAGAACTCCCATATCTGTGGAAGCAGTATCCATGGTTTGATTTATTCCAATCCAACAATATATGTGTCCTTTAGGCATTTTCTATGTCTTCCAGTGTGACTGTATTATATTCTTGGCCAGACAGTCTTCATTTCAATAAGGTGTTCTATTAACCATGGTTGAATGTATTCACGTGAAGTCTGGGTACATATCCCTCTGGGGTCATACTTTATTTGAGAAGGTGACGTAAAAGTCATTTGATGTTGACTGATGCTGAACATTGGTTGGAAAGGCCAAGATAAAAAAAAACTATCTTTGTACTAATTTATTCACTATTTGTTATTCAATAGAAGAGTTACATCATTTTCTTCAATAAATACATTTAATTGTTAAGTGACTTTTGGCTTACCTTTGTGTACACTGCATTTGCATAAAAAATGTCCAAAGCAGCAAGCAAAATCAAAATCAACAATATAGATAATGAATCCACTGACATTATAAACAGTTTAAAATCAGATTAAAAGATGATAGAATGACATTCAGTTAAAACATAATCCTAGTTAAAATAGCTATAAAAAAGAAATTGCCTCACAAATTATCTTTTGGATGAAAAAGGGAACTGGCATTGGTCATAGTTAGGGGATATTCCCAGTTTTCCCAAGTTATCTTGCAAAATTTATGAGAACTGAGCCAACTATGAAAATTTAACTCTGTGAAATAGCTTATCCCAAATCTGATTAAAATTACATACCTTACAAAAGCTGTTCCCATTTGTGCTCTCACACAATGTTGTCAGCTAGATCTCACTGCTAGGAATCTGTTGCTTTCATAACCTAAATGTAAAAGTTTCTCTTTATTTTCCGTGCCTCTGCTGTGCTTCCTGCTTTCATGTATTGCAGCTGTGTCATATTTACCACCAAATATTATTGTTGTACAATGCAACATTAGACTAGGATTAAAATATTTGCCCTCATAAGGTTTGCAGCAGCTTCTAAAACAAATTCAAGCAAAAGCTAAATGTTGTTTAAAAATAGCAGACGGGGAGTGGGGAGTTGTCTCTGACATACTAATATATGTTTTTTTTAAAAAAAAATACGTCTGAAATATGTATAGTGGATGTGACAGATACAGATCCTTCCTGCTTCAGGGGCTATTATTTCATAAAGCATATGTATATTAAGAATGACTTATTATTGGGGTGTGTATGTTGAGTGTTGTCATGTATGGGGACTTCAGTCCAGTGATTGACACTGTAAATAAGGGAAAGAATAGGGAGAAAGGAAAAACATACATTTGAAAAAATAAAATACATGAATCAACTAAAAAAATCCTCCTTAAATCACAAAAACCCCACTTTAGTATGACCATAGCATTTTTCGCAAACTAGAGGACTTAACTTGGGGAATAAACTGAAGGGTATACAGTTTCCTACCATGTTAAAAATGGCAGCAGGTGTTAAAATGTGTATTATTTTTTTCCTACAGATTGACAAACGGCATCAAAGCAAAGACTCCATTTTTTTCAGAGATGGTGTCCGACGAATAGATTTTATACTGGCATATGTGGATGATCCAAAAATAGAAGGAGAAAAGAAAGTGGTAAGTTTCTTTCATGGCAACTTCTGAAAGAGCAGTATAGGAAATAGTACATCAGAAGTGGGACCAAATTATATTCTGGTTGTTCTCTGGAACAACAGGGCATAAGAGAATGGTCCTCCCCATCTTCTCCCCATGCCATCATAGTGATCTCTCTATACAGAAAGCAACATAGCATGATCTGTTCGTGCTTCATAATAATGATAATAATAATAATAATAATAATAATAATATATTTCAAATCTGCCTTCTCTACCTGAAGGGACTCAGGGCAGTTTCCAGAGCAAAAGGCAAATATTCAATGTCACAAACATAATCATACAAACACAACACTCTAGAAATAATAACAAGTAAATAGTAAATTAAAAACACAAACAAAATAGACCCCCATGGGGAAGATGGACAATCAGGCCTCATAAAATATTTAAGCAATAAATACTATTTAAATGTGAAATATAAAATATAAGATATAGATATAAAGATGACTCTCAAAATAAACAAAGCCTTAACAAGGACATCAGTCAGATCGGAGAGGGATAACATTACTCGTCACTCTCTCCATATGTTATGGAGCATAAATATGTTTCTAACTGTTTTTTGAAAGGAGGGAGGGAAGGGGCTGTTCTAAGTTCAGTGGGGAGGGAGTACCTAAGTGAAGAAGCAACCATGAAGAAGGCTCTCTCTCTTGTTCTCACCAACCGCACTTGAGATGGGTGTGGGACTGAGAGGAGGGCCCTCTCCGATGATTGCAGCGGCCGGTTTATAGATAGGGGTGTGGATTCTTAAACAGTCTTTATGTATTGAGAACATTCCCTTTTAATGCTGGAGGAAGTAACCTTTCCTGTAATTATGAGAGGAATCCCCACTCTTATCCATGATAAATTATTAGTTGTAAGAGAGGGCATATATCACAGCATTACAGAAAGGCTTATTTTCTCAAGTCCCACTTTTTTATTTTTTATGAATGATTGCAGGTCAGAACAGGGATTCCTCTACAGAAGGGCTTCCCTCTATTAGAAGCAGTTTGCCTGCAGTGCTGGGAATTGAGATCATTGTCTGGAGATTAAAGCACAGATGTTTCAGAAAGATTGGGAATGTCATCTTTTCTTCACACTGATTAATTATACAGTTCTGCAAAACTGAGGACCACAAAACCTTTTTTTTTAAAAAAAATGCATGGCAGCATGGCAAACCAAGATCTTTCTCTTATGACAGATGAACCAGTTCTCAGGATGGCCCAGTGTATGTAAATGATAGAAGCAATCTTAAGACTCTCTGTTGAGAGAGACATAGGTCAACAGTAAAAGTAGAAGCATCAGGCATCACATTTTGCCAAAACATATTAAGAAGTCTGTGTCCAAATCACTGGCTGACTTTATCAACCACAGAGCAATATGGTAGGAATAAGTGAATCCATCAGGCAACTTTGAGGACTTGGATTTTGAAGTCCCCCTCTACTGCAACATATTCAAGGACATCAAGACCCAGCCATTTTGGGAAGGAAATCCCATGGCCACCCTCCAGTTTCACTTTTATCTCACTAGTATCAATAGTGACAGAAACCTTGAAGTTGATATTTTGTTCAAAAGGCAAATGGGATACTCTTTCCTCCTCTTCCCACATTCAGTCTTTCCTGGAGTTGCACATAATGGTGTTTGTGTCACCCTTGCAGTTGAACCAAGGGTTGAAGGGGGAAGCACCAGGTTCTCATAGCCTTCATCCAGATTCACCTCAAAATCTTTGCAACCTGGCAAGATCTTGCCTTCCACTTAAACAGTGTCTCCAGGGCAAACTTTCAAATGAGTAGCCACTAGGGCTGGGCGGTTTCGTTTCGTTAATTCGTAATTCGTTAATAATTCGTTAATTTTTTTAATTACAAAACGATAACGAACCATTCTGGAGCAATTTTTTTAAAAAACTAATTTTTAAACACGTTTTGTAAATGCTTCGTATTTCGTTATTGTATTCGTTTCGTTATTGTTCTGAGGTCGTTTCGTTATTATTTCCACATGTCTGGGGCAAGTTTTTTGTTTAATTAGTGAAAAAAAAATTATAATATCACACCAACAGTCAACAACAGAGGGAGAGGGAAGCTTCAGAAGTTTTTGGAGGTTTTTTAGCGTATTTCGCGGTCGCGTCCGCCATTAACGAATCGATTCGTTATTGTTTCGGAAATCGATTCGTTAATGTTTTGTAATTTTTTTCACATTTACGAAATTTCGTAAATATCGAACTTTTTAAAAGGAAAATTTTGTAATTATTTTAAATAACGAAACGCAAAAACCCCCAAAAAACGAATCGATTTTAGAAACAAATTTTTCCGTTGTTACCCAGGCCTAGTAGCCACCATTCCATAGTCCATGATGCAGTCTCACAAGAGGTCAATTAGTCAGGAGCTTTTTTAAAAAAGGCTGATTTTATAGGAATGTAATGTTCTAAATCCCAAAATGGCCTCAGATTTGCCCGATCACATCTTGTTTTTACATTTTTATATTGTTATATATGACTAATATTTATTTAGGGACTAAATAGAAAACAGTACGAAAGGGATTGAAGTGTGATGAAACGATTTAATTTGCTGATATGAAACAAAAATCCACTAAATGAAAAGCACTAAAAGAAACCACATTTGAACATCAAAATCCAAATTAATGAAAAATTAGCACCAAAAAAATAATTAAAAACATCTACAGTAGGCATCGTCAAATTGCGGCCCTCCATCTGTTTGGGCCTTCAATTCCCCAAATTCTTGACAATTGAACAAGCTCATGAGGGCTTCTGGGACTTGGAGACCCAAACAGCTGGAGGGCTGCAGTTTGACAATGCCTGATCTACAATATTGGAAAAGATTTTTCATTGTGGATTGTTATCAAAGAGCTATCCTTCTTTTTCAGGTGAGAGTGAAGCTTCCTTTGTCTGGCACTAGGAGAAGGGTAGGGGCATAGATTAGAACCTGTTCTGTAGGCTAGTGGTTTCCTAACTCTGATGTAGATGTGTATTGTTTTTGAAATGCTGTAAGCTGGTATTTGATACTGACTAAATATTAATAGATTTCAATTACTGACTAAATAGAATTCTGTCATATATTTAATATATGGTCTGCTATGGTCTGCTAATGCAGTTTATGTGTCTGCATCCAGAAAGCTGTAAGATTCAAAGTTAAAATGCATTGACTGTTCAGCAGCAATATTGATGTCATAACCAAAGAAAAATGGTTGTATTATTTTCTTTTCCTGTTGATAGTACCAGGCCTTTGATTGCAGGCCTGAGCAAGAGGGAGGAGGGAAATGATCTCCCCACTTTTTTCTTGATCGGTTCTGTCAAAATGGGACACCCATGAAAACCAGATCACATGGAACTCTATGGCCATCTGAGAGCACTGAATGTGGCGACACAGGCACAGTCCATTCCCTTTCCCCTAGAATATTGACCACAGCGAAAGGGGAATGCTTGCAGTGCTCTGTGTAGACAGCAGTTTGTACCAAATTTGGTTGCCTACACTGTCCTAATGTCCAGGATTGCCTGGAGTTTCAGGCAGACTCCTGAAACTCCACCTCTCAAGTTTTCCTAACATAGAATTAAACCAGATTAACCTAGTTTACGCCAGGGGGACAGCCAAGGGACAGCCAGGAGTCAACACGAGGTGAGTCCAGGTTATAATGCCTGTAAAGAAAATCCACAAGTCATTATAAATTGGTTCAAAAGATTGAACCTGATAATTGTATTTCAGAGGTGATACAGGGGATCACCAATAAACAATTATCAGCAGCATTCCACTTGACACTTTCAAGGATAATTTTCAGGTAGAAAAAGTGATATGAAACTATGTAGCACAGGCATGTGACATGTTAGGAAAAATAAAGTTTTAAATAAAAAAAATATTTTACAAATCTGCAATAGCACAAATATGAAAGAGTATTGTGGGCCCCTTGCTGTGTTAAGAACATTCATATGTTCAAATTCTTCTGATAAGATGTGTTTTAAAAGGTAGCCTACATAGTCTTGAAGCGAACAGGTTTGCCCTTAAAGAAACATGTTGAACTTTACCAACATAAAAAATTGAAATCTATATGAACTTTGTCTCTAGGTTAGCATTAATATAACTGATTGATTGATAAAGGAGAGAGACAATCACTCAAATTTCCCTGGCTAATTCGATTTATTGGTTGTAAAAATACTTTTTATGGATATGTAACAGCTTAAGCACCCACATATCAAGCACAAAAGAATAAACAAGAGGAACAGTTGCTGCTGTTGAATTTCAGGAACAGGGTGAGGCTGTTGATTGTATGAGTATCCATATTTCTTGGGCATTTTTCACTTGAAAATTACTGTATTTCACCATATAATCATCACATATATTATGCCTTTTTTGCCAAAAAGGGGAGTGTGATCATTAAGTGAACCATTTTTTAAAGTGAACCATTTTTTAAAGTGGAAACAAAAAGAGGGCTGAAGGCCCTTGAATGACTGCTCCACACAATCAATCCCACATTTGGCTCCCCCCTGGACTTGCCTCCTAGGTTTTCATGTCCCCTCTTCCCTCCCACTCACTACTGAGAAACCCTTCCCATCCTGCAAGAATTAAGTGATAAAAGGGCTGTGTGTGTATGTGGAGGAGGCAATTTTAGGGACTTAAAAAGCAGGGCACAACAGTTGAGTAGTGGCAACAATTATGTGGTGAATATGATACTTGTGGGCTTGATAGGCTGTAAAAAAGGCCATAAATTCCCTATTAACAACAAATGACTTTCATTTCAATATAATGTATTTGTGTTTGAGCAGCTGACTATGAATGACTTGGATTTCCTTGTCCAGAAGAGCATAAACAATACAGTAGAAAGCCAGTTGTTGCTGGCTTTCAAATGTCAACAAGCTTTGCTAGCGTATTCAGTGGCCAGGACTAGTGTAAGGTGCAGTCCAACAACCTCTGGAGGGCTGAACTTTCCCATTCTTGACATATCAGAAACAAGAATGTTAACCTTCACATATTTATTGTTGTATAACAAATAGCCTTTGCTATAGGATGTTGTCACATTTTGCATCTGGTTTTATATCTTTCCAAATAGTACAGTGAAGAGATATTATGCAAAGTACATGCAACATTTTATTTTATGCATGTTCATAAGCGTATATCATTCCATCACACTTCATGGTACTTTTACAGAACTGTGTTAATAATATTCATGTAAAAGTAAGTAAATAAAATGTGAATCTGACATATGAGAAGTAATGATTGCACAGTATAGAAATATCCTGCCCCAGTTTTAGTTCTACATAGGTTGTAGCCGGAAGATGGTGACTAATATCACTGATTCATTGGGTCGTTTCCTGGAGTTCATTTTCAAAGTATCCTGTTGACGTGTAATATGCCCCTCTTTTCAAAAGTACAAGATTTTTTACTTTACTTTTTTCCTTTGTATTTACTTGTTCTGCACTCATACTCTATGCCACCAAGAATACTTTGAACACACACATTTTCTCCACACCAGGCATCAATTTAAAGAGTCCCATCTTTATTTCCCTCCTAAACTGAGCAGTCCCAAGCATTATAATCTTCTTTCATGTGGATATTGCTATTACTTCTTAATTATAGTTATCCTTTTCTGCATTTCCCCAGCTCTGTGTTATGTATGTAGCCATCAAATCCTTTTTTTTTCAAACTGGCAATGCTATGCCATTCCCAAGACTAACAGGAAGGATAACACTGGTAATATTCTGTTTTTAAGATCTGTGTTTTTCTAAGGAATGTAGGATTTAACAATTACACTAAGCAGACCAAGCCCTTAGAAAAATATTGTAGAAATGCTGATTTCCTATCCCAATGTCTAACAAACCCAGTAGAACGTTTTGTAGGTTCCAAAATCCGGACTTCAAAGACCTATAGCAGAAGATTATATGTAGCTGAATCATATTTTTTACATTTTTAAAAAAAAAGCTTACTGTAGATTTTGAAAAGGATGTTTGGAATGTCTTTGGAATGATTATGGAAATAGTCCAGAAGCTGGAATATGTCTGAGATAATATTAGGCCCTGCCAGATATGAGAGCACTAGTTGCCACTTACTTGTACATATTAAAATAGCTTCCAATCTATTTAATCTATAGTTGGTCCCTAAAAATCTGAAGATGTTAGAGTTATTCATGCAATTAGAAGAGTTTATTTTTCTTTTGCTTTCATTTAAACCTTGAGATGATACAATAAGCTCTATAAACAGTAAAACTAGTCAGGAAAATAATCACCAATTAATTTCAAAATTGGTTTTGTTTGCATTATTTGGTGAGAACATGCACTTACAGTGCAATTCTGTGCAGTGATCTTTCTGTAACACAGTGACTTGGCAAAGTGCCGTGGGCTAAGAATAGAAGCATTCTTGGGAAAGCATCTGACAGCTGCACATTTTAGAAGTCAGTGTGCATGCTTTGTTTTTCATGCATATGCTAATAGGCCACTTCAACATTTGTATAAAGAAGCACAGCTAAGAAACATATTTGACACTCTTCCACTTCCAACATTAAAAAAAAGTCAACAGGGAGCTAAAATGCCACACAAAACATTAATTCTTTATTGTTGGATTATCAACATAGTTTGAAATTAATACAAAGTGCTTCTTCAGTGTGGTATTTTGGCAATCTAGCCCTAAAAATATTTTGAAGAATGGAAATCTCACTGATTCCCTAACCATTTATGTTTAACTCATGTTCAATAGTTTTCTATTAGGTGAATATCATTAGATTCATGTGGTAGCTATGGAAATTTCCCTATGAGGAAATTTTACAGAAATACAAACTATTATTTGCAGCGAGATATTGAAAAGTAAAAAAAGGCAAGATCATAGAGTCATAGACTTTTGAGTTTAAATAAGCATATCAAAATAAAAACCCTGTACGAAGAAGCCATGACTTACAATAAACAGGCTATAAAACTGCTATCTGTGCAGCACTAACACAACTTTTTAAGATAGCATATATTACCAGTTTATTATATTGCACTTTCATCAGAACTTTAAACATAGAACTTTGGTGCCTTTTAATGATCTTCATAAACTGCACTGTGGGACTGGTGTCTATTTTGCATTATTACTTTAAAGATGGAAATTGGAATTAGTATACACACAAAATGGAAGTCAGCCAGCTGTGCAGATAATTCAGTGTAGAGCTAATAATGTTTTATGACACATCAGCTGCTTAAAGAGTTGAGAGATCTTGCAAAAAGGAGCCAGATATGGAACTGTCTAGAGGTCCTATAGACAAATAAATATTTCAGAGCTGCCGTAAGACAAATATGATATTTTCCTGGACCTCCTGGAAGCCAATACATCTTTGAGAGACACCCAGGTAGAAAAGATGGTGCACAGACATGGGGTCATTGCTGGACAAGGGTGCTGTTTATCTCCTTTCTCAATAACCATAAAAGATCATATGCAGACAGAAGTCTGTATAGTCCACAAATAGGATTTCAGATAATAAGGCACGTTTTCTTTAATGTTAGAAGTTTATTTCTATTGCTATTACTATGTGGTGGGAAAAATGTTTCCTTTCTTTTTCTTTAGGAACGGAGACGGGAATTTGAGAACAACCTAGCAAAGGCAGGTCTTGAGCTAGAAACTGAAGACAAGAAGGTAAATATATATATATTAAAATACACAAGCAAGATGGGGATGAAGCTCTCCACTTGAAAATAGAATATTTGTCACATATGTAATGATAATATGACTGAGGAGTGAATGGAGTTGCCCATTCTTATGCTGATCAGACAATAATTAAGATAGCGATATAGTTCTTACCTTGCAATCTATACAGGCACTACTTGGTTGCATCATGTTGCTATCCACATCTCACCCTGAGTTACCCTGGTAAATCCTGGTTATATGTAGCATTGGGAAGACTACATTTGTGTAACAACCAGTAACATGACTGCAAATCATAATGAAATATTTAAAGCCTGCAAAGTTTCACTTCCTTTCTAGTGCTCAGCATACTTTGTGTTTGCATGTATGCAGTATGTGGTGAAATGAAAACAATGTTATTGCAACAGAGCTTTTATATATACCATGTTCATACTGTGTAAATCCCTGTAGGTGTTTTGCTACACCAAAAAGTAGAAATGATACAGCAAAGATTTGGGTCAAAAGATCCAAAATTATAAAAGAACGTGTTAGAAAAGGTACTTTTAAAATACGACATTTTTGTAAAATTCACAACTCTTGGTATTTTCTGCCTTTTGTCTCAAATTTTGACTGATATTAAACTAGGACTTAATCATTTTAAAAAAGCATAATTACCTTGTTTTAGAGTCTGGGTTATGTCATTGTTTTTACATAGATCCTATTTTTTTATCACAATTAAATAGGATTTAGGGCTTTGCTTATTATTGTGCTATTATCCTTGTTTTGTATTCGTTACCCAGCATTTTAATACCATGCAGAAGCAAGATGTTTTGTTTTTGAAAGGAAGTGAATGGCATTTGGTCTGCAGTGATAAGTAAAAGGTTTGGACTGCGAATTGCTTTACAAACTGCATATACAATCAAAAGGAAATAGTTCTAATTTTTCACTCCCTAGTAAATAACCCCTCCCCCCCCCCCCCCAACCTATGGAGTAGTTAGAACATTTATGTCCAGGAATATTATTCTGATCCTTTTTCTCTTTTTTGGTTTACACTGCATATTTTTTTTGATATCATTTATTTATTTGTATTTGAAATGGAAAGTTTGCCATGATTAAATTCATTTGAACCAGCTCTTCCCGATTGTGTAGTCTCTCTCTTCCTGTGGAATGATCTTCCATTAAAACTCAGAAAGTCATTCATGTATATATTTCCATATATGTTGATAATGCACTTATATGTTCACCTAGGGTCTTGTTTGTGATTAGCAATTGGACTTTGGCCTTGACTGTATTTGTATTTTCCTATTTGTCTTGTCATACATATGGCTTTTATGGGAAAAATCAGGGAAACTCCAATGAAATTCCAGAGTATCCTGGGGTCTGGGGGCAGTTTGGACAGTGAGAATAGGTTCAATTCAGTCTGATTCTTTGTCCAAACAGACATGGTTTCCATTACCCTTTCTCTGTGCTGATCCATGAAAGGAAAGGGGTTGGATCATGCTTGTGCCACTGCCTCTTCTCCTAACCAGCCATGGACCTTCATCCAAGCTCTTGCTGTTGCAGACCTCTCTGCTAATGTCAAAAGAGGTTGCCTGTGTGACTAGAAATAAAGAAACATCTCTCCCTGTTTCTTGCTGTTTGTGTGGACACCCCATTCCGATATCAGCAGAAGCACTTGCAATGTCCAGAAGCTTGGCTAGAGCTTGTTAAGGGCCAGGAGCAGTGATTGTGGGAACAAAGAGAAAGTGACAATCCAGTATAGGATGAATACAGTGAATATGGATGAAGTACAGTGAAAATAGAACACTATGTATATATACCAGGAAAGATTCTGGAACAAATCATTAAGGAGATAGTCTGTAATAACTTAGAAAGGAATGCTGTGATCATTAAAAGTCAGCTTTGGTTTCTCAAAAACAAACAAGTTATTTCTTTGTTTGATAGAGTTACAAGTTTAGTAGATGCAGGGAATGTTATTGATGTAGCATATGTTGATTTCAGTAAGGCCTTTGACAAAGTCTCCCATGATCTTCTTGCTAGTAAACTAGCAAAATGTGGGCTAGACAATACTACTGTTAGGTGGATTTGTAATTGGTTGACTGACAAAACACAAAGGATGTTCACCAGTGGTTCTTCTTCATCCTGGAAACTCCATGATTCTATGAGTCTATGTATTGTGGATTATCTGATTATAGTTGGCTTATGTAGTATATTTTATAGTTTAAAAACAAATGTAGAGAGGTTTAACATCTTTTTGGTTGTTGTTGCAGGAATCTGAAAATGGCAAAACTTACTTTGTGAAGATACATGCACCATGGGAAGTTCTGACCACATATGCTGAAGTGCTGAACATCAAAATGCCCATCAAGGAAAATGATATCCCTTGTGCTGTAGAAAACCCCTTTGACTGGGTGGCCTGGCCATTTAGACTGCCTGAGATTGTGATGCATCCAGAACCAGACTACTTTACAGCCCCATTTAGCAAGGAAAGGCAAGAACTCTACCTCATTGATGATGAAAACACATTTTTCTCCCCATCTATCAGGAACAGAATTGTGAGTGCTTCCATTTATTGTACAATTTGAACACACACAGGGCTCGATTCTTTTGTTAGCCTTGGCTAGGGTAAATTAATTTTACCAATTGGATGTGCTGATTCACCATTCAGTTTATTGAATGGTTCTTCTGCAGTTGCCACTAATAAATAGAAAGCCAGTTTACAACACACGGTTTACAGTGGTGAAATGTCTATGCAGAAGACTTAATTGTTCTTTCTGAATTTCTGTTATTTGTTATTACGTGTCTTCAAGTTGACTGGATGGCCATTTGTCAGGGGTGATTTGAATGCAATATTCCTGCTTCTTGGCAGGGGGTTGGACTGGATGGCCCATGAGGTCTCTTCCAACTCTTTGATTCTATGATTCTATGATTCTATGACTGTGACCTATGGTGATCCTGACATAAAGTTTTCTTGTCAAGGTTTATTCAGGGGAAGTTTTCCATTGGCTTCCTTTAAGCCTTAGAAAATATGAGTTTTCCAAGGTCACCCAATGGGTTTTAAGGATTCAGACCATGAAATTCTAGAGCCCTGGCCCATCACTCCAATTACTACACCATGCCAGCTTTTTATGAACCTATGTATGGTTACATGTTCTGGTGCTTGGAGCAAATGAAGAAATTGTTTACATGTATTGCTTGCTGAGAGCATATTACTACAGTACAAAAGCGGCCATATCTCTCTTCATCCTCAGTCCATAGATGGAGTTATAAGGTATTTCTGTAGGTCAAGGACTTTTTCCCATAATAGCCTTGTTAAAAGGCACTTCATACTTCTTTATTAAAATTCTCCATTCATGGATGAAATCTGCTCTAAATTCATAAAGCACAATTATGAATTTAGGAAGATTCTTCAGGCATTTATCAATTAATTGGTACAATTAAGAAACTAGAACTTACAGTGCAACTTTATTGAGTATTTAATGTATCATTCGTGTTGCTAGCCTTGTAGAACAGATCTTTATTTTCTTCCCAAAATGCAAAGAAAAATAATTTATCTCTGGTACATCAGCTGATGTGGGGTGAGACCACATGTTTTAGGATTTTTTTAAAATAGAAAAAATCAAATCTTAAGATATGAGATGTCACAGTTATCTCATGGATACTCATAAAATTTGAAAGCTATGTTCCTGTTAGCTTTCTGCTCACAAAAATATTTTATCTGTCAGACTAGACTGGGTTTGTAGTGACTTTTAGAAGTGATGACCTGAGCAACACGCTGTTCAGAAGGCAGAACCAAGGCTTCAACCACCTGCCCACACTTCTCCTCTTCAATTAGAGATGATGTGTATGATTTTTCCCTTTACAAAAGTGTTTCTGCTCCATTGGGCTAAAGTAAAAAATAATAATTTCAGAATGAAGCAAGAGAATGCACCCATTAAATTATTGGATAATGGCTTTTATTGGGTTTTTTAGCAATTAAATTTCGTGGCAGTGTCATTGCTATCCCTTGTGGCCCTATAACCTCTTGTCCTGTTCTCCCCCCCCCCCCAAATCAGTTCTGGGGCTCAATCTGGAACCAGTTTTGAACTCTTTTAGCTGACACAGGTTCTTTAAGGATCACCATCCCAGATCTATTCATTTCCATCTGACACTACAGGGAGGTAGCAGACATGTCAGACAATGAAAGTCAGAGCAGATATCTTCAACACTACAATTTTACCAGCAATGTTGTAAGCCTCTGAAATGTAAGCAACAACAAAGTTAGAGGAGGAAAACTGGTGGCGGCAATGGAAAGAAGGATGTGTGGCATGACAATAAGAGATAAAAGTCAGCAATAAAGAGCTGCATCAAAGAACCAGGGATGTGACGTGGTCAATAAAATCTATGAGACAAAAAGGAGATGGGCAGGGCATATACTATGAGCAAAAGACAACCGATGGACATATCAACTAATGAACTGAATACTAAGAGACCACAAGCAGATCTTTTATTCAATAGGATTAACCAATGGTTAAGCTATTCAACCAGAAATGGAAGAGAAAAGCACAAAATCGTATATTTGGGCAAAGAGTAGATTTGCATGAAACCCAAAGGAGTGGATCAACAACAAATCAAATAGGATAGGCTTTTATTGGTCAAGACATGTACAGAAAGACACAGCACATGACACACTTTTCCCTTGACTCGATATCTTTCTCCTTCTCTCTAAACTTTATACAGAAATATTTTAGTATTTAAATGAAATAATTTGCCATTTTAACAATCAAAATTCATTTAATTGACGGATATACCTATTTTTGAAAGATAAAGAAGCAGAGAAAGATATTTCATTGGCACTGAAGTACATTTCAATTTGCAAGAAAGTATCGGTTTTAAGCTACATGTTCTATCTTTTTTACCTCCTTTAGGTTTTCTATATTTTGACAAGATGTCCTTATGGAACCGAAGAAGGGAAGAAAAAGTTTGGCATCAAAAGGTTGCTAAATAATGGCACCTACTCTGCTGCTTACCCTCTTCATGATGTAAGTACTGGTAACATCATAAATTCTTTCAGTCTTCCATTTCCTAAAATTTCTGACAGCCCCCCCCCCCCCAAAAAAAAACCTCTGTTTTTAATTGATACATTATGTTCTCTGTCTTGTACTAGATGTAACACCTGCATTTCTCTGCAGAAATATCTTGTAACACATATATGTAAATGCACATTGCTGAGCTGAGACAGCCCTTATGCAGGCTGCAGGAGAAGTGAAAACAGGAAGCGGAAAGAGATCAGTAATTACAGCAGTGCTGTAATTAATATTAAGGTAGCAAGATAACAGATATACTCTTATGTCACAGCGCCCTCTGCTGGCACGTAGTCATAGCTTTACTTGTTCAGTACATTTCCCCCCTTCTGTATCTGAACTAAAAAGGTAAAATTGTTTGGGGGATGGGAGTTTCAGAAAAATAAACATTTTATCTTTTTTAGAAAAATAATGTAAAATGAATATAGTTTGAAAATAATATTCTTTATGGTTGTAAAATTCTTATGCCGGAGTTTACTAAGGCAGTTATGAATGTGTAACACCTTATTTTAAAAAATGATATTTTGTCCCCTGCCTAATAATCTTCCATCCCTATTTAATGGACAGCATCCATAGTGGTCAGTTAGAGGTCTGTTTTGCTGTCAACCAGAAAGCAGATGATTGAGGTTCCCATCTTCTCCCATGATCCATTGAATCATAGAATCATACAGTTGAAAAAGACTATACTCGGCTGCTTCCTGATTGGCCAGAAAGCAGACCTAGCCATTGATTGTTGTGGATGCTGCCTAGTAAGTGGGGAATGGGGTGCCATTACATGTCCCCTAAACTAGTGAATATGTGGGATCATGAATATGAACTAATCATTAATGTAAGATTCTGGGTTACACATTCATGAATGTCAACTGTTACATATTCCTTTAGCATAAATTTATCACATTTGTCATATTAAAAGTACAGTTTATTCAGAATAGAATTACAGATTGAAATTACTTTTAAAAACACGTTTGTATGTATGTATGTATGTATGCATGCACAGTAGAGTCTTGCTTATCCAACCTTCAGTTATCCAACATTTCGTCTTATCTGAGTCTCCCTTTTTCATCCAGCATTCCCCCTTCAAAAAAATGAGTGCTCCCCAACTCTCTTTTCATTCCCAATAATGGTGGAGGAGGGAGGAAAGGGAGAAAAGAGGCAAGACCAGAAGCAGAAGTGTCCTCCCTCCTTCCCTTGTTCTTTCCATACTCCTCTTCTGCATCTGGACACTTCCTGCTGGGCCGCTCTAGCTCCGAGGCATTGCGTTGCCTTAATCATTTCAGTCACTGTTGTTAGTATTGTAGGTGTCCAGCACCACATCAAATGGGTAACAGTAGGAGACTCCATATTATCTGACATTTTCATTTATCCGACGTTCTGCCAGCTCATTTATGTCAGATAAGCGAAACTATTGTATGTATTTTGCTGAAAATTATGCTATCGTATCCTGAATTATAAGGGATACTTAGGTTATGAGGAA
This sequence comes from Anolis sagrei, assembly GCF_037176765.1. Lineage (NCBI taxonomy): Eukaryota > Metazoa > Chordata > Lepidosauria > Squamata > Anolidae > Anolis > Anolis sagrei. The sequence goes on along the minus strand of NC_090021.1, from coordinate 263,320,324 downwards.
CCTTGGGTTTTGTCAGTTTGAGGAACTGGCAAACAAAACCTGAATAAATAGAGCAAAATATCAACATTAGTAAAATAGACCACCTTTGTAATTGGACACATAATTCTTATTAAAACCATACATTTAGTACTATGAACATACAACTGAATGTTATCTCTTCCCTTCCTTGCAACTTGCAAACACACTGAAATCTGGGTGTCTCCTTCTTCTTCTTCTCTCTCTCGCTGTCTACCAATCTGTCACCTACAGACTTCTGGTATTTGGAACAAACCGAGGTTACCACTAACTCCTCTATTCTGCTTCTTATTTTATTCAATTGTTCACTGATACAGTGTCAGTACTGGAGGAAAGCAAACGACCCAAAATGTGAAAATGAGAGGTACACATTATACCGGGAGTGGGCAAGGTTCCCTCGCTTTTTCAAAGAACAGCCTTTGGATCTTATCAGGTGAAGGTTTTGCGTGTTGATATTTGTGGAGATTGTGGGCTTGTACTGGGCTGTATATCTAATGGACATTTTTAAATGATCCACTGTTGCAAGGAACTTGCATAGAAGTCTTAATAAAATAGTGTTTGATAAGTTGGACCAGCACTCGAGGCTTCTTTTTTTTTAAATAAAGCAGAATTTTATGAAAAGCTTTGCTAAAAGATAATATGCTAAATCCGTTGTTACAATACACTGTGAGTTACGAATGGTATATCTCTACCTGTGCAACAGGAATTGCTTCCTCTGCTCTCCCTCACAGGCCTCTGTTATCGCCCCAGATATTTAATCCAGATGTTTTTCCAGCAATTGAGAGCACATTTTGAGGACTGTCAGGGGAGAGAGAAAGCCATTCTTCTCCATTTTCATTATCAGAATGACACTTCTGGATCCATCCTTTGGGATTAGTACAGCACAAGCACATCATGCAGTCATGCCAGAGCTAGATTTAGTTTATAAGTAAACCCAAATGTTTCATGGTTTTCCTAATCATTTATTGGTGTAAAGCTGCTTTAATTTATTGGGTTCATTTTGTGTGGTATTTACCTGTGATGGTTGTCTGTATTTCCCCATCCCTCCTTCACCATCCTCCCAAAGCCACTGCTTTCAACTAGACAAAAGAAAAGAAAAATGGGGGGTTGGAGTTATTAAAAAAAAAAACCTTCTTGTTAGCGGCTTTGTTAACTGAGATATGCCAGGAACTAGGATTTTATTCCAGTAAGTTTACCAGAAATTCTTTGAAGTTTGCCTGGTAACAGCGTGCTGTCTTGAGATAGTTTTAAACAGCTGGTTTTAAAGTAGATATAACTGATTTTAATGTTATGTATATTTATAGTTATTTTATGTCCTAGCATGGAATGCTTGCCATATATATGTTGTGCTCCACCCTGAGTCCCCTTCAGGGTGAGAAGGGTGAAATATAAATGTTAATAATAATAATAATAATAACAACAAGAACAACAACAACAACAAAAGTGGCAAATGTGGCCACTTATCTCTATTTGCAGTTACCTTTTTCTTGCATTGTTTTCAGAAGATGCTGACTTCCTCTTGTGTTTCCTTATTTCATTGCATGATTTTCCTGCAGGAAATACTACGGAGAAAGAATTGGCATCTATTTTGCTTGGCTGGGTTTCTACACTGAAATGCTGTTCTTTGCAGCTGTTGTTGGTTCAATTTGTTTTCTGTATGGTGCCTTTACAATGAATGAAAATATGAGTAGGTAAGTGTAAATTGCAAACCATTTTATGACTAATGTTTGCTCTTTTGGATCTTATTTCATTTTTAAAACTAAATTTTAAAAAATTCCTGTAATGTTTCATAGCATTTGAAGTCACTGTCTGATTCTGTGAGCTTTTTGTAGAAATATTAGGTTAAACACATAAACTAGCTGCTTAATTGGTTATATCTTAAGCACCAAATTACCAATAATCTTTGTACAGAAAGAGATAGTTCCTCATATCATATTCCTGTATGAAGTAGCAGTGTACTTGTGAAAAAGCATAAATTATGTGAAATCATGCTTAATTACATGTAAGACATCCTTGTTTGTTCTCTTCAGCCGAGAAATTTGTGACTCCAATATTGGTGGAGAAATCATCATGTGTCCATTATGTGATATAAAATGTGACTACTGGAGGCTTAACTCCACATGTGAAACTTCAGAGGTCAGTATTAATTCCTGAAGCTTTTGGATTCTTTTTAAAAATGATAAATTCATTTATTCTGGTATCACTTTTTTTCAAACAATTATTTGTTTTTCTGTTTCAGTACTCCCATTTGTTTGACAATGTGGCAACCCTCTTTTTTGCCATTTTTATGGGTATCTGGGGTGAGTATATTTGTGTTTATGCTGAACCAAAGACCTTCCATTTGTGGAATAGAGATTCTGAATCCACTCCTTAACACAAAAACTATGTTCAGATGCTCACAAAAAGATATCATGTAGCAAAGCCTCCATGTAATCAGAAACTCTGAAAAGACTCTATGTGTAAATAATACAAGTCTTGTTTATAGTCAGATCCCAGACAGATACATGTCTGTGCAACAATTCATTGGTTAGATTCAAAATAAATTTGTCAAATGGGGCCATTTAGTAATGATTGACATAGTTTCTATGGAGTTAACCAATGTTTCCAATAGAAATGTCAATTGTTACTTATTTAATTCTTATCTGAGAATGAATACTTTCAAGAATTTTCTGCTCATTGGATTAGATTCTAAGAGTTTGCCATTTTGAATGTTTTTAGCATTTTTGAAGAAGCATGTTTTCTATAAGAAACAGTGACTGGTACCTTGCTAGGCTGTTACAAGGTAAAAAGCTAGGCTTACAACCTCATAACTATTTGATATTCACATTTCTGTTTGTGATACAATTGCCATGCCTGCAAATGCCTCCTATACACCATTATATCTAGGCAGCCATAGCAAGAGATACTCACAAGTAGGTAACTAAATAATGAATTCCTCCCCATTCCTCCAGCAAGAGGGGTCTGGATAAGTCATTCTGTGGTGCCCACTTGCCATGGCTACCAACTCAATCCTGCAGTATAGCTGCCTGGATTTTTAATGGGTTTGTGAAGGCTGGATGAGGAGACAGGGCACTGGGATAACTTTGTAACTATGTGTTCAATGCAAGAGATCAGTCAGAGTTTTCTGGGATTTAGTTCAAAAACGTTTTTGTCACCAAATGACATTTTACACTAGAAAATTGAGAGGGGGGGGGGAAGCTTAGCAAACAGACTTTTTTTCAATATCATTTTTCATTGAGGGCAAAAACAATTGTATTCTGTACATTCTGAGTCTCAATATTATTAGGCAAAGATGATTCCAACAGGCAAGCCTCAATGTTAAAAAATAAGCAAGCATGTCAGTCTGACTAAACCTTTTTCCAAGGTTCCAAAATTGCAGATACATTCTAGACTTTGATTCTGATTGAGGAATTGAATAATTACTTCTTCAAGGGAAATTCAGATCAGCTTTACTAAATAAATACCTAATTCATCCAAAAAGGTATATTTGACACTGTTTATGTTTTATAATTACCTATTGCATGTTGCACAATCTTGGCAGTTCTTGTTTTCTTTCACACTTACAGTTACCCTTTTTTTGGAGTTTTGGAAGCGACGTCAAGCTCGACTTGAATATGAGTGGGATTTAGTTGATTTTGAGGAAGAACAGCAGCAATTACAATTAAGGCCAGAGTATGAAGCAAAATGTACCCAAAAGAGAAAGAATCCAGTGACTCAGGTAATTTGAGGCAGGGAGAGAATGCTTTCCAGAATACTGAAATACAAACATAGAGCTTAAAGAATACATAAGAATTCAGCTACACATTAGCAATGTTTTGACAGTTTGGTCATTCATTCAAATAGGACAGCTTTTCACTCTTTAGTATGGAATTGTACCAGAAAATTACAGAACTGTGTTGATTCACCTGTGTTATCAGAAGATACAGTTGTGCAAATGTTTGGAAATAAGGTACAACTCAACAAAATTTGAAAGTTTACTTGTTGGATAATAATATTCAGAATTCCTTCATCTACCATGTCTGTGATAGCCTTGGGATTCTGATCAAAAATAATAATTCTGCAATGCAGACATCAGTTCTTAGAATAAAGATAAGGGATTCAAATTATATCTGTAGTCGATATTGAAATTATTGCTTATTGTTCCAATGTTGAAAGGTAGGCATCCCAGTGAAAAGGCTTTTATTTTCTTCAGCTTTATTAAATTGAGATAATTCTTGTGTTTCATGGTGTTGGTTGATAATTATATACTTTTTAATTGCATATGAATACAATTAATTCCTCAGGAAGGTAGCTTCTACCAACCTTTTTGCTGATATGCTAATTTTAAGTGTAAGGTCTTTTGGATACTTGGGGCATGGGTGTCATTTGTGTGGTTCTTTACCTTGCACTCTAGAATAATAAGGCTGTCCTAGGGGACCTGGGGGGGGGGGGAGTATGTTTTTTAATCAATTGCCTTTGAGGACTTATCTATATATAAGCCACCAGTTCCTAGACTGCTAAATAAATGGAGAGAAATAGCAAAGCCAATGGCTGACATCTTGCTTCATTTCGCTAAACCTAAAAGTTCTCCAAACAAATATGCACTGTGAAGGCTTCTCTGATATGACTCCCACTCTCCTAGCTGTCATTTATGCTTGGAGAAGGGAGCTGATTTACCCTCACTGAGCAATTACTTCAAATGGAAATATGCAATCAGTCCTGTGGCTTCTCTGGGCACTTTCAGTTTGATCTGGAGCTACAAGGCAACACAATGGCCAAATTTGGATAAACCAAGGTATTTACACATATTTTATTTTGTGTGCACAACCTCATCTTTCCTTGTTTGATGGTGTATGCAGAAATACAATTAGAAAGTCACCAATTAACTATGTATAGTATTTAGTTTGGATTACTAAGCCAAGATCTTCAACCATAGTTTGAAGCTGGTTTAAGATCCTGTGTTATTCTGAAGCTGGCAAGCATAGTTTCTTGTTCAAACAAAAGAGTTAATTGGACCCTTCTTGGTTTGACTCCATGCACTGTGAAATGAGCAAAGGTGGTGTGTATGTAACCAAAAACAATAACAAATATCTTTGGTTTGCACAAGTTCAAAGTAGCACTCATAACAGGTGTTGGTTAATTAAATATTGTCAATTTCTTTACCTTTTTTCTAACTATGTGGTCTGATATTTTAGGAACTAGAATTGATTAAAAGGAAGAGTTTACATGAATATGGGAAGCTAAGTTTGTTGTACTTTGGAGTATTGTTTTGGGTAAGACAGGTCTACACAATCTCTGCAACTTTCAGCGGCAACTAACGAATGAGACATTTCTTCAAGTGGGAAAACAATTTTTAAAAACTCGCAAGCATGGAGGATAATGATGAATGATAAAATAACCATGTGTGTTTGGTGGATGAAGAGTGCTGAAAACTGAAAGGAAAACTGCATTCAGCTCCAGCATCTCCCTTCAGTTTGCAAAACTGGAAAGGAGGAAAATAAAATGCCTCTACCTTCTCAAAAGGATAGATGTTTTTGGTTTTTGCCTTTCCATCCATATATTGTTCATTGAACCCTCCATTCCTATCTTTCTCCCATAAGAGGAAATGTACCAAAATGCTCTCTTTCAGGGTTATCTTGGGGTGTGTTTGCTTTCTCACAGAGGTTGCTTTCTGCAGTGCTCAGTACAAGACGGGTGGTGATGTGTGCTATGCTTGCTTGACTTGTTTCAGGAGCTGGAGCCTTATTTGCCTCTAACTAGTCAGGCTCTGCGGTTCTGCATCTCAGGAACGACAGTGTTGTTCTGGGTGAGCATCTTTTTGAATCTTCACTTGGACACACATAACAGTAACTGGTAACATTTTAAAGCTTGACTTTGCTTTGCACTTCTTTCTTGGTGTGCTGCTACAAGGACTACGGACATAAATTTTCCCCACTGTTTTCCTGCTGTCTTGCAAAGCACACATTCAATTATATAGCACAGTAGTTAATTCTTCATAAATTATAAAATGGAGGCTAAATTTTCCAGAATATCTTCAGATGCCTGAAAACCTAATTATAAAATTTATTGTCATACTCACTGGACATTTAACTTAGGACCAACCTCCTTGATCTTTATGGTCTGGAAAAATTGGGTCATGGATTGCGTCAATTCAACACAGTCAATTCAACTTTCCAGTCTGCGGTTGTACCACATCCGTCTTCTATTTCAAGACAGGGAAAGGAGAGTGCCCATGTTTGGAAAGTGAGACAAAATACAATATTTTTAACCTACATAAGGAATGTCCAGCTCCATTAGCTGTAACAGTACTGGTTCGTCTTGAAATTCCTTTGGTGTCCTTTGCATGAATTTGCACGATGTACTTGTAGTCATTCTTAATATTTAGAATAAATCAAGAGTTACAACTCTTTTGGAACTATCACTTTAGATTGTAGATGGGGACTACCTGCTTTAACTAGTTAAGGTAAAGGTTTCTCCTGACATTAAGTCTAGTCATGTTCGACTCTGGGGGGTGGTACTCATCTCCATTTCTAAGACGAAGAGCCATCATTGTCCGTAGACACTTCCAAGGTCATGTGGCCAGCATAACTGCATGGACCGCCATTATCTTCAAGAAGTGGTAACTATTGATCTACTCATATTTGCATGTTTTCGAACTGCTAGGATGGCAGAAACTGAGCCTAACAGCGGAAACTCACACCGCTCCCCAGATTCAAACTGCCAGCCTTTCAGTCAGCAAGTTCAGCAGCTCAGTGGTTTAACTTGCTGTGCCACCAGTATCTTTAATTAGATATGAAATAAAAAAGGAATGTTCCTTTAATTTAGAAAATTAAGACATCGATGGAAAGAACCTAACTTGCCTTCTGATTGGCTTTCTAGTGTTCTATAGAAAGAAGGATATGTGCAATGGAAGAATATTCAAACATAAAGCCCATCCTCCTGTTTACAATCTGAAGTGATACATCACTGCATGGTCATGTTACGCTATTATAAGTGATATATAGTTAACTCTTTCAGTCTGGCATATTCTAAAAGAGTAAAAATTTTCTATGTTCTTGCCTCTCCTTGGTGTCTCATAGATCTCTTTAATCATAGCAAGTATGATTGCTGTGATAGTTTATCGCCTTGCCGTTTATGCTGCTTTTGCCAGTATCATGGAGAACACACAAACCCTGCAACCCATCCGAGGTTTACTGACGCCACAACTGGCCACTTCAGTCACTGCATCATGCCTGAATTTTGTCATCATTATGATTCTGAATTTCTTATATGAGAGGATAGCTATCTGGATCACTGATATGGGTAGGTATGTTGCAAGAAGTCTGAAATGACAGACCTATATGTGCACACACACACACGACTCAGTTGCACTGGAAACAGAAGGCGTAAACACTCAGATGCAAATTGGAAGCTAGCATCCCTGGGACAAGACTTTGAAAGGTGTGGGGGGTGTATGGTTTTGGTCCTAAATTGTCCACAGCATCCATTATGGTTTAATAATCTTAAAGTAAGAACTTGGACATATATCATTGCAGCTGGGTTAAATCTGCTGATGCCATCTTACCAGTTCTGCAGTATCACAAAAGAAGTTGAAAAGACTCACCGATGATCCAATTCTCCTTTTCCAGTTATTATAGTATCCATAGTTTATCCTTTTTCATGAATTTCCTTCTCAGTTGACATGAGTCAACCATTTTTGTAGGCATTTGATACAGCTCTGTTACTTTTGTAAATTAAAAATGACATTCTACACTGTATTATAATGTACTAATCCCACAATTCTCAGACTGGGACTGTTACATCAACTTGTGTTGTTAACTTTTAAGTGATATTTATTTCTTATACATATATTTAATCAGTAATGAGATTATAAATATATCATTATTATGTTCTGTCTCTTCATTTTTACAAGAATGACCTGCTGACCACCCCATTAGTGCTCTCTACTGGTAAGAATGTAATTCATGGTCCCACAGTGTTTTAGGAAACTGCTTTCTTTTCTAGGACTATCCCACATACTCATGTATTAGGTTTTTAAAAATCTCCCAAATCTGGGTCAACTTATTCATGAGTTAATATAAGTACTGTACTTTCATTCTTATGAGAAAGAAACCATCCTCTTCTCTGATTAGAGTGACAAAAGTCAAAAGCCTGTTCCACTTTACCCTCTCTGTCATGGCGCCATTTTGAATGCCTTGGTGGGGAAATTGCAATGGTGACCAGGGACAGCTGGTCCCCTGAATCAACATTGGTGCTTCCCAAAATTAATATTTTTGTGCCCAAAACCTGCCCTCAACTTATACATGAAGTCAACTTATACATAAGTCTATATGATACTTGTTTTATAATGCTAAAGCTTAATTCTAATTTGTCATCCTGGGATGGTGGCTTGATGAACTTGCTTGCTGTTTGTGGTGTAAAATGTATGAAATCTGTTTATTTTTGGTCTTGCAGAAATCCCAAGGACTCACCTTGAATATGAGAACAGACTTACTATGAAGATGTTCTTGTTTCAGTTTGTCAACTACTACTCTTCATGTTTCTATGTGGCTTTCTTCAAAGGGAAGTTTGTGGGGTACCCTGGCTCTTACACATATATGTTTGATCGGTGGAGAAATGAAGAGGTATATAATAATTTTTCAACTAAACAGACCACCCAAAAGTTTCTCATTATAGTCCAAAAAGTTAACCTCGTGTTAACAACAAAAATTGTTTTAGTAACATTTTATCTATGATGCTGACCTTACAAAAAAAGGGGATATACATAGCTGAAGATATCTTTAGAAATATATTTCTGACTATCTGCAGACAAGGTTGCCTTGGCTGCATGTCTCAAAGCTTTAAAAGAGAACAGCAAACAACAGTATTCTGTTGTTTTCAGGATACCAGTAGGGTAATCTTCAGTTGCAGCACTGAAGTGTTTGACTTACTTTTTTTCCAAAATTGTATATTTTAATTCATTACCAGGTTCTAAGCCATTAGTCAAGCTATCCTAGTAACAGGCAAAATGGTCTCTGTAAACATAGGAAACTAGGAAACATAATGGGCAAAGAAGAGACTCATACATGGGCAGTAAAGAGAGATGTCAAATTATCTCTTCATTTAAATTCCTCAGCCAAATGTTGGATAATCAACTTCTAATACAATATTTCATCATATGATAGTCACCTGCCTGCCTTTTGGGAGGCACCATAACTGAAAGGGGGCAGGTGCATGGGCAGTATACCTGAAAGGTGGGTGCACGACTGAATGAAACATCATACCTGAAGGCAGGCATGTGGGTAAAGTTTTTGTTTTTTTAATGCAGCAAGACATGGAAGCCTGGCTAGATGGTTTACAGTGAAGAAGCTGTCTTGCTTTTATATTTGCCCCAGTCTTTTCCCACCGCATAATAATCACATGCTCCCTTTTATATATATATATAAAAAGGATAAAATGTGTAAGTATTATACAATGGAATGCATGCAATGAAATACAGTATTTGAAACAGGCACATTTTCCTATTTCTGACTCTTCCTGTCATCATCAGTACAGCCAGAAAGTCTTCCATGGCATTTTGTGGTTACGAAGTTGGAGTAGGTACTGTAACAGTTGGGCATCAAGCATGAGGATACTCTCAAAGCAGTTCCAGAGCCTAATGTATGTTTTATTATTGAATTGCTCCTTAGCCTGTTTTAGGAAGGAATGTCTTAAGAGAGAAGAAACTTCTCAAAATATACAATGAGTAAGGAAAATGAGAAAAAATAATTTCACATACTTAGACTCTGGAATTGCCTCATAGCTGAGCTTTCTCCCCACAAAAAAATACCACTTTCAAAATAACACTGTGCTTCCAACTTACAGAACAGTTACATGTTTGGTTGCTTTTCTTTCATTTAGTGTGATCCTGCAGGATGCTTGATAGAACTAACAACACAGCTTACCATTATCATGGCTGGCAAACAAATTTGGGGTAACATCCAAGAAGCCTTTGTACCGTAAGTTATGCACTAATACTGACTCCATTGCCTTTTTAAAATACAGCAAAAATAATATTCCATGAGCAGTTCCATTGTATTCAGAAAGTTTAGGGTAAGCATAAACATTCCAAGCTTATTTACCACACATATATCCTATGTTATCAACCTACCTGCAACCTCTCCTCCCCGGTCCTCCTTCAGTGGAGAGTTGGGTCTGGCAGGGCATGGGGGGGGGGGAGTAGCAGGTCTGGGCCAATTGATATAGCCCTGTTCTCCTACTGCATGTGATTGCAATTGTGTGATTTGGAATCCTGAAATAGATCTATGGTGATCCTGGAATCCTGGGCTTCTCCAGCTGTGTTGTAGTCTCATAGGCTCTAATTTATGGGAGAAATGCTTTGAAAACAAAATTCTGTCCTCTAGTTTTGGATCCCTAGCAGAATTTCTCCTCACCTGTGGGTTCTGTTTTCCCAAACCACAGGTGGATATGGAATTGGTGGGGTAGTCGGAAAGCCAGGAGCAATCCAGAGAATTTGTATGGTCGATGGGAGCAGGACCATGATCTACAGAACTTCGGAGCTTTAGGTCTATTCTATGAGTATTTGGAAATGGGTAAGCACAAATCTTGCCTATGAAATGGAAAGCACGATTTTTAAGAGTTTTTGCTAACATGGGGCTTATCAGCTCTTATCTTTTGGCCCAGTATTCCTGTTGAATTACAAACCCAAAAGTGAAAAATGTAGATGCACTTTAACATGGAAGTGTGACAATTAACCTCTTGGGGGTAGGACCTGCCAGTCTTAAGTTGTTCAAAGCATCATTCTTGTAAATGGTTCTATATGCACTGTAGTTTCATGGTAATATATGCCATGAATCCTTGAGAAAAAGTTGACTTCTTGGGCACAAAACACAGCACAGCTACATCATAATATTACATTCCATTGGACATTCCTCCCTTACCCACATTTTTATGTGCAGTTAGCACTATTTTCTTACAGTCTTAGAACAGAAATATTCAGCCAGCATTCAAGTCAAACAGATTTAATGTGTGATAAAAAAAAAACCCATTTTATTTCCACACTGAGCCTTAACTGACATAAGTCATCTAGTGTTGCAATGTGAGAAGTAGAAGATATTAGAAAATGTGAATCCAGTGGTTTTATTGCAGTTTCTCAAAGCAGCCAACAGATGGCACATGTCAACTACAAAGAATTTTGCTTCTGAAATAATGCTGGCATGGCTGTTGCATTGCACTCAGAAACAATAACTAACACCAGTTCAAACAAGGGCATTATACATGTTTTGCCTGCAATCATGATGTATATAAGTACATGATTGCTGGGTTGCATTTAAATATATGCTATTTAAACTATGCTGATGAATCAAACTACTGGGATGATAGGTCAAAACACACCTGCAGGACTTTCATTAGAGATGAGAACTAAGAGGTAGAGCTAAAGGCCTGTGAATCAGCAAGTTTCTTTTTTCAGAGAACAGATTTGTATGTTATGTGGAAATTCATCTTACAAGTTCAGTCTGTGTTCACATTATAAATAAATAACTACCAACTATTATCCCAGAAATATATTTCCTTTTTCCCCAGAATATTTGCATTGTTTTCATTTCTGGCATATGCTTATTTCTCCAGTTGGTGAATTGTTTGTTTCAGTAGGCATGATTTTGGGAGTATCATTCAAATATTTACCTTCTTTTTTTTCCCCCAACAGTCATTCAGTTTGGATTTATTACGCTGTTTGTAGCCTCCTTTCCCTTGGCCCCACTCCTTGCTCTGATGAACAATATCTTGGAGATTCGAGTTGATTCTTGGAAGCTAACAACTCAGTTTAGAAGGCCGGTGGCAGCCAAAGCACACAGCATAGGAATTTGGCAAGAAATTCTCAATGGGATGGCAATCTTATCTGTCGTCACAAATGTAAGGGGGTTTTTTTGTTTTGTTTTAAAATACTTAAAAGGGAAACCTTTATACTTTTATCATCATCATCATCACCTCCACACTATTGCCATATTAAATATTTCCTGAGGGGATAGTGCTAATGTAGCTCTGAGATGCTCTTAATCCATTGATACTTTCCAAGAAAATCACATTTCTGTAATATAAATAGTAATAGATGTGTAATACACTTGATTTTGCTTTTAATCCAGAGGCATCCGTTTAGCATAGTAATCTGAGGAACTACACATGAGACTTTCCCATTTAAGAGAAATAATTTTCTCCTTACTTTCCTTTCTTGACTGGCTGGACGCCTATATTGGGTTTAATAACAAGCTATATCTAGGCTTTCCTGACAAGTATGTTCCCTGTGTTCCTTATCATTATCATCAGTTGTTCTGGTAAACCTTTAAGAAAATTTTCTGACCACCCAAAGAATACCAAAACCAGATGCAGAAGATTAGGTTGACTAAGAGACATTTTATTTAATCTAAGACCTATTTAACTTGTATTGAATCTGGAAAGGAGCGAAAGGGGAACCAACTTAGTGCTGCATCATCTGGGTATATGTTGCCCTTTGCCACCTTCTTCAGGGTGAAACACTTGAGCTCCAAGAGCAGCACAATAGCTGTGTTGCTCCTCATCTGGACATCTGCTGGAAGGCAGGCCCAAAGAATCCCATCCCCAAAGTCCAGATACAAATAAAGTGACTTACTGCATTGGAGATGGGAGTGAGGATTCAGTTTTCTGCCCAAAAGAAGATACAGAAAGAGCAGAAACCTCTTTTAAAAATTCCTGATTCACCCACCCACACATCAAGGTACTTTGCTGTCTGGCAAGAACACAATCTGGGCTCTTTCCAAAGACACCTCCTCTCTCACAGTGCTTTGCCCTAGTGAGAACAGAGTTGTAGAATTGCCACTGGCTGGGGGATGCGATGAATTAAAGTCCAAAGCAGTGACTTTTCCAAGCCATGGTTCTGAGATGTTATTATTACTTGTATGTCTGCTTTGAATGTGATGCAGTAGAAGGAGTGGTCACCCTGCAAACTACTTGTTTGTGGATTTGTTCAACAGAACATGAATGCTCTTTATCATGTGTTTATGCTCTGTTGCATCATTTTGACTTGCAACCAACCTGTAGTTTGCAACAAATAATAATATCCTTCTAGTAAGAATTTCCTTCTAGTGGACAAATATACTTTGTAAAGTTACTTGCGTGTAAAATGTAGCATGTCCAGTTTGAAAACAAATTACTTTTTGTTATCTAAAGCATAATGGAATATTTCATTCAATGGGGGAAAGAAAGATCTTATGTAACATATAGCACAATTTCTTTCCTATAGGCATTCATTGTAGCCTTCACATCTGATATGATTCCTCGACTGGTATACTATTATGCCTATTCTACGGAATCTGATTCACCCATGAGTGGCTATATCAATGACAGCCTCTCTGTATTTAGAATATCAGATTTTCTTGAGAAAAACAGACCTGAAGCAAATCCAGGCAACTTTTCCACTTGCAGGTAAATACGGATTAGCCTCTTCTGTATTTTGCATGTATGTTGCTAGAATAAATTAATTCACAATTGTAGTAGTCTTAGATGTGAAATTCACACCTTAACCTAAATTCTGTTTGTTTTTAGAAGATGAAAAGGAGGCCTCTTTAACTGACAGAATAAGAATTCGGGGTTTTGTTTGTTTGCAGGAAATGTTGGGAACATATATTGTCCCCTTGTGAGCAAACTTTAATATGACAGCAGAAAAACAAAAGCAGGCAAAGTTATAGAAGTCTAGACATTCTAGCCTTTCAATGACTTCTTACATAAATTTAGAATTAGGCATCCTAGAAACAGATGAAATGCTGATCTCGGGGTTGCTACTGAAAACTGCAACATCATGCTTACCACCACCACTGCCTCCCTCCTCCACATATTCACACTTTCATATAGGCTAAATGACATGTGTGTCATAGCATCATCAGTACATAGAGTCATATAATCTGAGAGTTGGAAAAAACCACAAGGGTCATTTGGTCCAACCCACTTCCATGATGCCTATCCAATTTCTGTTTGAAGATCTCCAAAGTCCAAAACTTTCTTAGACAGTCCATTCCATTGTTGAACAGTTCTTACAGTAAATAATGTATTGTGTCTAGAGCGATGTCAGCTTTTTACTATATAACATAAAAGGTGATCTTACTCCTTTGTTACATATTATTTGGTGCCATTTCACACTATGATGTTGTGGTTGCATTATATGGAATGCTGGGGTTGATGAGACACTTGAGTTCTCTGAAAGGGAAGTGTAAATGTCCATCACTAAAGTACTAATGACAGCATTCCATAGGCTGTTGCTATGACAGATCATGAAAAATCATATCACTATAATATTATAGTGTAGAAAAAACCCTGGAAGAAAAGAAGGAACTAACATCGATTTGCATTTTTCAGTGAAACCCTGTACAATCAACTCTATCTAGCCTGAGTGCAAATATACACAACTACTTTTTTGTACTATATGATTAATTTTTATAATAACTTTGCAAGAAAGTTACATATGACCTGACTGTAAGAGCTGTTCAACAGTGGAACTTGTTGTCTCAGTGTGATAGCAGCTCTTTGGAGACTTTTAAACAGAGGCTGGATGACTGTGTATCGGAGGTGGTTTAATTGTGCTTTTGGGGTTTGGACTGGATGGCCCATGTGGTCTCTTCCAATGCTATGATTCTATTATTCTATGTAGTCTGTTTTTGTTCTCTCCATTCCTTTTGCTCAAATATATGCCTGCTAGCCCTATGGTAGTGGTGTGGGGATACCAGAGTGCAAGATATCACATGGGTTTAAAGTCCAGGATCCGCTCATAATTATGTGCAATATTTCAGCATTTTTTGTTGGTGGGAAAATCATTATAGGAACCCCCCCCCCCCCCTTAAAGTATATGATTTGTTTACATGGAATCCCAAGCTTTCCATTTCCACCATTTAAGCCTTGGTAGTTTGTTCAGAATAGATGTTTTATTTCCCACTTTGTGTTATGATTCTGTTCACTGACTTATTCTGCCCCTAGTCTGCTCTGATATATAAATACTGTCCAAACATCACCTTATGACAGCCATACACTCTGTGTACATAGCTCTGCTAGCACATTTTCGCAATCTGTGTTTGCTAAGAATGAACAAATGGGAGACATGAGCCAGTTACAAGAGCCTTGTCCTTAGAGGAAATAAATAAAGAAAAACATTAAGATCAGAATAGAAAGTCTTCTTAAATGACAGCTGTACTTGATTGTAAGTGCCACAGAGCTTGTCATCTGTCTGTGTTTGAATGTGACCCTTCACCTTGACATGTTTGTATTCAACAGGTATAGGGACTATCGGTATCCACCAGACCATGAGAAGCAGTACTCACACACCATGCAGTTCTGGCACATTCTGGCTGCCAAAATGGCTTTTATCATTATTATGGAGGTAAGTCTTCTTCTCTCTCCTGACATCATTAACATTTAACATTAGTTAAAATAGAAAGTTACTATAGCTTTAATGAAGGCAAGTGGCCCTCTTGATATTATAAAATACTTTTTAGTATATAAAGGAGGTAACTTTTAAAAAGTACAGATAAATTAGTAAAAACTAAGGCAAACTGTCGCTATTTTATGTACTGTGATTTCCCCCTCCTCACCTTAGTGCAGTGGGAGGGAGGAGGTCAACCCCTCCACCTGCCTCCTTTCACATTGTAAATCTTCTGGTCACTTTGTGGCTGGGTAGGAATCTCTCCCCCCCCCCCCCATTAAGGATTTTGTTCACCTTCCCTACACTGTGATGGACAACTTGACAATTGGCATAGGATGATTTCATAAATAGGACTTCCTGGCATGTGTTGGAGAGGGGGAGGGAGGGAGGGAGAGAAGAGATGAATTAGTGAGGACTTTCTGGCATCAGTTTGGTGAAGTATGGGAATTTGCCCCTGTATATCAAGTGACCTAGAGAGTGAGGAAAATGTATTATCCTTGGCACAGGTCCCTCCAGGGGCCACAGCTTCTGGCAAGCCTTCCAGTTTATGAGCTGGAGTTACAGGGATTCCTTTCAGGGGCTTTGAAATTTCCACCCCATGGAGGCTGGGGAGGGTGTGTGTATATTTTATGTATATGTTTCTTTAATAAATTCATTCACAATAGAAGTTGTCTTAAACTTGAAGTTCATACCTTAACCTACAGTCTGCTTCTTCTCGTAGTCTCACACCAGGATGCTCCTCCCTTTAGTTTTGTTAATCACAAAAAAGTTAAATATGCAACAAAATTGACCACATTTCATTCTATAGCTTGTGTCTGGTCTCATTATTCCTATTGTAGGACAGCAATTTCAAGTAGTTTCTAATCTGTCGTCTTTTTAAAGAAATGTGTGTATTGTCTAAGAAATGTCTATGATCTTCTTTCAATCTCTGCATTTTTACTTTTTCTTCCAGATTTCATTATTGTTTTATGCCCAAAATAGATGTGACATTGACTCTGAGACACAGTCAACAGATTTTGTTATGTAAATAGCAGCCAAAGGAAAAGTTTAGAAGCTTTTGAACTAGGGAAACTGAAAAGTTTTACTACCCCGTCTCCATCTCCCCGAAGGGACTCAGGGTTGCTTACATGGGGCCCAAGCCCAGGCAGAATATAATTAAAATAAAGCAATAACAATTAAAACAGCATAAAAACAACATGACAAAAATAGCTAGCAACAACAATAACAGCAGACTAATTTTGGAGGGGGGGGGGAACCACTACATGAACTAGTTAAAGGATAAAGTGGTTTAGTAAGGTAGATGACAATGTATAGCGGCATAGGAAAAATCATGGAAACAGAGCAAATTAACAGGATCAGTTAATATAATATAGGATATCAGAGTGAATGACAATTCAAGTCATGATACAGGCCATTTGTCATAGAAGTCATCAATCGAAAGCACGACGAAACATCCACGTCTTTTATTCCTTACGGAATGTGGCTAGGGAGGGTGCCAGCTTAATCTCCCTGGGGAGGGAGTTCCAGAGACAGGGGCCACCACCGAGAATGCCCTCTCTCTCATCTCCACCAACCGTGCCTGAAACGGGGATATTTCTTCCTCTGCCATGATTTCAAGAAAAAAATCCTGTTAGCAATTTAATAAAAGTGTCCATTGCTCCCATTGTCTGGATTTTATCTGGATGATGCCAGAGAATCATAGAATCATAGAGTTGGAAGAGACCACAAGGGCCATGCTGCTCACCCCCTGCCATGCAGGAACACACAATCAAAGCACCCCCGACAGATAATCATTCAGCCTCTGTTTAAAACCTCCAGAGAAGGAGACTCAACCCCCCTCTGATGCAGCATATTCCACTGTTAAAAAGCTTTTACGACTAAGAAGTTTTTCCTGATGTTTCAGTGGAAGTGTTAACTTTTTCTTTCCATACCTTTTGATATCTTTTGTTGATATACCAAAATATGCATGGTAACTGCATTAACACAATTAACTTCACATCTATTTTGCCTTCAACAATGAACATTAATGGCAGTCTTAAGGCATATTTTTTATACATTAGAGTTATTTACTTTCAATGTTTGTTTGTGTTGTTCTTCCAGCATGTTGTCTTCGTTGTCAAGTTCTTTGTGGCTTGGATGATACCTGATGTCCCAGCTGAAGTGAAAGCCAAAATAAAGCGGGAGAAGTACTTAACACAAAAAATATTACATGAATATGAACTCAATAAACTTAAGCAGAAGCTATGTGAAGGAAGGACTGATGCAAGCATGGAAAAGGTGGTCCTGGCCACTGAAGGGAAGGTTGAATTATCAGAAGTCATGTAGCCTTTGGAAAGGCTGAGTGCCTGGAATTCCAGCCTCTGAAATTTCAATGGTTCAGGATCTGTGATGGGCAAGCTGCTGTCATGAAATCTGTTCAGTCTTTTTAATCAGTTTCTTTCTGGACCTAAAGTTATTCCTAAAGCAGTTGGAAAGAGACAGCATGGTGGGATGGATTGAAGTTGGTCCACCAACCATTTTCAGTTCTGTACCTTTGCTGTTGTGTAATCTTGAAAAACAAGCTTGTGGTGGTGGAGTTGCAACGTCTCTTTTCGCTGCCTTGCCTTTCTAAGATTATTTAGGGTTTTTTTGGAACCAAGAATGTCTTAAAGAATACCTCTCAGAGTAACTATATTTTCAATAGTGGCTTGAAGTCATGTTGTGCAAATGTGAGAAGATGCTTTCCAGTGAGGTCAGGGTGTTGCCAGAAGAAAATCAACTATGGTCTTGTTTTTATATGCATGCATGAGTGTATATGAGTGTATAATGCCAAGGGTCTGAAGTATAGTCCTTCACTTGTTGCAAAAGAATATTTGTACCCTTTTATCATTCTCTTCTTTGGATTTTAAAGGGTGCAACAGACTCCTGTGGCTTTGTCTCATTAATGTTTGTCTGTCACCAAATGTGGAGACATTGGGAACTGAAGTATTAATCTACCCCTCTTAGTTTACCTGGGGAAGGCAAAAAGGGCTTAGAACCCCACATGCAGGACTGTTTGAGAAGCTTGTGCTGAATGGTACTATTCATACACAAACTGTGCCTAATTTTATAAAAGCAGAGACATTGCTCAGTATTAAATAAGAATTAGCCTGCAATTCCCTGCTTGCTCATGGTGACTGTTCAACAGCTTGTAGTTTTCTAGCTGTGGCTTTCATAATAGATTTGAGCATTTGATACTTGGAAAATCCTAAACATATCACAATTGTGCACTTCTGCTGCACAAATCTGCACCTTCAAATGCCTTATGACAGACTTTGTAAGTTTTTTAATGCTCAGATAACTTAAGTGTAACGTAATCATACAGTAGATCCAGTGTGCTGCGCTGGTTTGTGTGTTGGACTGAGACTCTGGAGACCAGGGTTTGAATCCCCACTCAGCCATGGAAAACTCCTGAGTGGCTTTGAGAAAATCTCATTCTCTTAGCTTCAATGGAAGGCAAAGGCAAACTCCTGAGGAAACCTTGCCAAGAAAACCCTGTGATAAAGTTTCCATAAGTCAGAAATCACTTGAATGCACACAAGAAAAGCAGAGCAGAAAGATTAAATAGAATTACTTCACAGTTTAATAGGAGTTAGCCAACTTGTTGCCTTCCAGATGCTGCCAGACTACAACTTCTATCAGTCCTAATTATCATAGACAATAGTGAGCAATGCTGAGAGTTTCATCACATTTGAAGGCACACAATTTGTCCAATCCTAATCTAAACCTAACAGAAATTAAAGTGTAGAAATTGTGTTTTTTTCATAATTTAGTTTTATTTCAAATAAATCCTTCAGTTAGCTTTTCTCAACCCTAAATATTATATGAAGACAGTTTATGTAAATAATATGTTTCACTGTTATATGAATGCAATGCTATTTTACTTTGCCATTCACCCTTTTAAAAAGGAAACAACAACACTTCAGTGACCAGTATGTGTTGGATAGCTTCAAGGTGGGCAAGATCATTCATTAAATAAATAAACAACAGGAATCATGTTATTTATTCCCAGCTAAAGCAGACCCATCCATTCTCTTGTTGAATGATGAGTCAACACATAGATAAACAAAATTAGCCTTCTAAATGGGTAGGATATTATATAAAGACAGGAACCACTGAAGGATCTTGGATTTGGATATTTACTTTTATTAGCCTCCTGATTTTATTGTAACGGTTTCATATGTTCAGAATCCTGAAAGAAAGCATCCACAGGGCTATAAAATGTTAACAAAGCCATTTGTTATTAACCCGCCTTAGTAGAAGACCTATTTATGTTTGTAGAGAACGTGTATTCTTTTTATTTTATTACTGAAAGGTTGTCTACCTTGATATAGACAGACATCTAATTCTAAGAAAAGTTGTTGGGTTTTTTAAAAAAAGAAATAATCATTGAGAACAGTCTTGAGGCTATTTTGCAGTCATATACACATTCTTCTCTTCATAGGATGTGCCAGAAACCTTTTACAAGCAGTATCTTTGTTTTGTTATATAGTTTCAATTATCCACAAGTGTTTTTTGAGTGTTTGCTACATTTCTAAAAGCTAATTCTATACAACACTGCTTAGTGCCTTGTTTTCTTGGCACTCGAGGTAAAGGTTACGTGGAAAATGCTCAGTGTCTAACTTATATAGCATATTGTATTTTACCAGTGAATTCACATCTATCAAAAAGTATCAGCTTTCTCAATCATGTGCAGAGTAGCTAGTCACAATAAGGGCAGTTTTTGCAGACTTCCTAGCTTGAGGAGTTCTATGTACACCAGGAGAATGCAACCTGAGAGATATCGGGTGTTTCCTGGATTCCATTTCTAGAATAAGAAAACATTTTGAATGTCATTATCATAACATGTTTTTGAAATATTTGCACTTTGAAAGTTATGCTTGACTGTTAAGCATTGAAACAAATATCCTAGCCTGTGTTTTGCATGTGAACTGGCAAATATGCTCTTTCATATATTTGTATGCATTGTGGGTTAATTCTGGTATAGCAACTACCCAATTAGAAAAACTTTTGGAAAATATTTCAAAGACTTTGGCTCACTGGTATATATGCAAATCCTAAATCCATGAGCAAAATGCTCTGATTTCATCCAGAACTAAAACATGCTTATTATAGTAACAAAAATTATATAGATCATACACTGCTCCAATTGAAGGGTCTAGAGAGTAATATATGCTAAGGATGCTGGCCAAACATGGTAATTTGTTTTGCTAAGTGAACCTCATGTAATATTTGGGGTAAACGTATTAGCTTAGTACCAGACAAAAGGTTCTATTTTAAGAAAACTGGTGCCAGTTTAGATATGCAGTGTTCAACATACCAGAATAAGGGCATCTTTGAAAGCTTCTGTAATTTCTACTTTGCACTACTGGATAGGATAGCCAGCTGCGTAATGCCTTCTATGTCAAGTGTTTTTGTATTATTTCCCTTTTAGCATCCATTGTCCCTTTTGATTGTGTATAAGTATAAAGATTCATAGAAAAATAACATTATGGAGTTAGGCATGGAATCAGAGAAGCAGTGTTAGTACTTTGCTCTGGACAGCACTGAGAATGATGTATGATTTTTTTTTCAGATTCTCACATTCAGAGTTAACACCCTTTTTTCATCTTAAAGTGGCTTGAATTTTTTTATCCTTTCTCATTTTTAAAACACCATCATGTTATTGTTGAAATGCATGTATATCATATACTGTGTATTTAGTATGCCAAAGATACATTGCAATCACCAAAATCTACATATATAGCCAAAAAAGCCTTCTTGGAATTGAATATCAAACATTTTGCTGCTTCTTTTCAAATGTTCTTACAAATCTAAATAGAGAATGTGAAGTATTTTTACTCTTGTTGTATTTGTATTATTGTTAAAAGACTTTGTAACAAACCAGTGTTTGCAAAACTGAACAGTATGAAGTTCCATCTACAGGTTAACATTCCCATTCAAATACATATAATAATTCTTGATACAAAAATGCCAAGTGTACCAAATTAAGTGATACTGTTCATAAACAAGCAGGAATCTTGCTATTTATTCCTAGCTAAAGTAGACTCATCCATTCTCTTTTTGAATGATGAGTCAACACATAAACAAAATTAATTTAGAAGCTCCATTCTTGGGACTAATAATAGGTTTTAAGCCATATATAGATTGATTGGTTGTTTCTTAATGTATCACACTAAGCATGTTCAGTTTAAAAATAGAGTGACACAGATGGAAGGAACTGACATAGGCAAAAATGAAATAATATGTGACTATATTGTTGTCTCCAGAAGTCCATACAAAATGAATTCCACAGGCAGTAGTTGCTGCTATTCAGACTTTGGGGCAGTTATTTTTTAGACCACATCATTTCCCAGAATATCCCATCCAGAGTTGTAGGGGGGGGGGGGGGGGAAACTTTTCCATGTTCGGTTTTTACAACCTCTATCCATATTCTTTGTAGCCAAAGGAAGAAAGGAAGTGGAGTGTAAAAGATGTGGTATGTTTACTTGCACAATTCACACCCTGTTGCTTGTGGATAACTGGGTCAAACATTGAGTGTATACAGGGAACATCAGTTTCTGAGGCAGAAGCCAGCCTGCATCATCAGCCATTTGTTGGGCTTATAATCAAGCCTGTTTTACACTGCCAGGCAGGTAGTAATAGCAAACGCTCCAGGGACAGCGTGAACCCAGTAGCCAAGCATTGTTTGGTGGATCAGCAGTTCAATAGCACTTTCTTACTGGATCTTAATTTTAGTGGCACTACCATTTGTACAACCACACAACACTGGCATTGTTTCAATCAGTTTTGCATCAAAAGCAAGCTGAGGACTAATCTAAATGCCAGAATTTTTGCTTCCTAGCAACCTAGTAAATAACCCTGCCCAGGCAGTCCCCAAGTTATGAACAAAGATAGGTTCTGTAGGTTTGTTCTTAAGTTGAATTTGTATGCAAGTCTGAACAGATACATTTTTCAAGTGTAACTCCAGCCAAAAATTTTTTTGGATAGCATAAGGAAGGGTTAACAGAACTGTTGTGTTCATTTCACTATCTGTGCCCTTGTTCAGAAGATTTCACCTCACTTTCTGTCCCTGTGATAATTGAATTGTGAAAAATTAGGCTTATGGAAACACAGATTGGTGATAAAGCTTCAGTTGAGACACCATTTCCCCATGAGAACTCGTTCCCTTCCTAGGGGTAGATTTCTATAACTTTCTGTTGTCTCACTCCTGTACTTAACTATGAAGTCACTCTTAGTAACGTTGTGTTGTTTTACTTTCAGTTAATTAGTTTTGATGGCACATACACTTCTATACACACTAGTTTGTTGCTGAGCTGTACAGTTTCAGAGACGCAGTCCATATCACTCTTACTCTCTGTATGTTTATATTGTCCTCTACATCTGTACATCCATTTAATCCGTTGAGTTTTCTGTATCTCTTTCAGCCTACTTGACACTCCTTATGTGAATACTAGCTATCTGTTGTCATTTCCATAGGCTGAACAATGTTGGGTTTTTCAGAACCTACCCGTATTCCTTTGAACTTAAAGGAAACACACCTCCTTTTGCAAATAGATCTTGTGGAACATTCATATCTCCTGCGTAAAATATATTTACTTCTTCATCTCACAGTCAATTCCAGGGATGAGTAGGATACATTGACAAGTAGAAATGTTAGGTTTTTTAAAAAAATGAAAGTAGTGATTGACAAACGTATTTCCAAACTGGCTTGGGCTTCCAAATGTTAACACTTCCTTCCAGTGAGTTTAAAATGGTGTGCATGTCATCCCTGAACAAGCTACTCCGAAACTGCGTCTACTGAATTCAGCAATTTTTGCTCTTCATAGAATATAACATTTCAGCCAATACTGACACTTTGTAACACAATGGCTGGAATTTTGTTAGTCCCAACTAAACTACATCCATTTAATAAATTGTTAGATGTGAGTCAACATACAAATACAGTGGTTGAGTCTATAGCTCTGCTGGACTATCAATAGGATTAAAATTTCTATGTGGCATTCAGTTGCAATTTGGCAGCTATGGCTACATGGAACTCCTAGCACTAGAGTTGGAGTTGAAAAAAGAGACATACCTTCTTTTGAAAATAGGTCTTGTGGGACATTCAGATCTTTTGCATGTACTTTTGTGCCTAAGGATTTCAATGTGCACTGACAGTATGTGCTTCATGTGAATTGCTATAGTGTTTTTACGACATCTAGCAAGCAGAACAGAGATTTAATTTCATTTTCTAGTTCATCAGACTACTGTTAGTATGGCACACATATTTCAGTCTAAAAATGCTGCAGATCACTCTGTTTTAGCTCAAGTTGGAATTGCGTGCAACTAAAGGTACCACACTCCTTCACTGTTGTTGTAAAATATTTATTTTCCAGTGCAAACATGTACAAGGTATGTCAAAATTTGTTGTTAAGTATGACTTCAATTAGGATATTTCCCCTAATAACCTCAGAGAAATGCCCTATTTTTTATTAAATGTAGAGAAGATACAGCATTTTCTTCCTGTTTTTAAAATTGTCCTCCTAATGGAGCTTCTTGATGTCATCATTTGTTCAGCTTCTGTCATCTAAAATTACTGGTATGTTAGATTGTTGGTCATCATGCTGGTGTATGAAATACACTAATACTTCAATTATGAAATGTGAAAAAAAACATGGTGTTGTCTGTTAATTAACAATTGGATTCATAATGTACCAGACAATAAATTGGTGTTTATTTTTTAATACTTTGTTTATGGCAAGTTTATTCAAATGAATCTGCAAAATACTTGTCTTTAATTAAAGTTTTGTTTACAGCCCAGTTCCTTTCACTTCAGGAACTACTTGATTAAAAACATAGCTGCAAGCATGCTTGATTTATACTCCCCATTTATAGTCTACATACATTGCTTTGATTTCCTGGCTTTTCTATGCATTCAGGCTGAAATCCCAAATATAACCTTTCCAAGTCCTAGATGGCACTACATATGAATAAAGCTCACAAAGGTTATCTTCTGTTGTGATCCTTTTCCTCCAAATCCTCTGCAAAGGTACTACAGGAATTCCCTTTCTGGGCAATCTTTGCCCCATAGATAGAACAACCTGCTTTTTTTCACTCATTTTCATGGCAGTATAGTGCCTTACTGTTATTTATGCCAACATGAAAAAGCATTCCCTGTATGCTGTTGCTGGTTTCCTGTTTTATACATGCATAAGATGAGGAATGGACATCAATAATGCATTGTATTTAGTCTACAGGGGAAATGTTACTTGAGTCATGTAGGATTTAATTTATTTTTAATACAGCTGCCTTTTTTAAAAAAAAAACATATTTTCCGCATCATTACAGGAATAGAATGAATGGTCTTGATGAATTGTGTAATATGTGTGTATTTTTAAAAATTATTCTAATGACATTTAAAGACCTATGCATGACCTCTAGGTGAAGTGGGTGCATTTTAGAAGACACTGAATCTATATTAGGCAAATTAAAGTAAGAGTTCTCTAATTAAGGGAAGAGATTAAGAACCCTGTGTTTAATGAGAATGGCAAATCCAATTTACAACAAAACAGCATGTTTTACATAGTACAGAGGCCGATTGTGTTCATATATTTTAGTAAGCCATTTTGGACTGTATTTGATGTGATCTCACACTACTTCCAAATAAAATTTCAAATAGATTTTTCATAAATTGGATTTTTCAGTATAAACCCTGTGGCTCCATTTCTGTCCTAAATTTTCACATTTTGTAATGACAGATGCACTATCTCACAAATCTGGTTCTATAGTATAGGAGAGTAGGTGATATATCTTAATTCACATGTCCTTTCTTCTTACCTCTTCCCTCTGATAATCTTTAGCCTCAATCTCCATAGTTCATTCCCTCAAGATGGCCTGCTTCTGGGTGTCAACAGTTTCTCACTGGGGTGTTTGGAGGAATCTATATAATGCATGCAGTGAATATGCCTTTGAATTCATTATGGAATTGTATAGTAATAGGTGTTAAACCTCTTTTGTGCATTTTGCATAACTTATCTAAAGTCAGGTAGAATTCAATGCATTCACAACATCTCAACAGGGAATCTGCTTCTCATCATACTCCATCCATGATAACCATGGTCACAACCTTTTCTCTATCAGAGTAGACTAATCATTCACAACTGAACATCACTGTCAACCTCCATAGCATTTGCACAACATTACTGACAGAACACCTTGCTAGGATTTGCTTCATGCTTTGAATTTTGAAGATACCTTAACATGACTCAGGTCTGATTACCCTCAGTTTCCCAGAGTTGTGCCCTCAATGTACTTGATGTGAAGGTGGTCATTATTCTTCTGCATATATGTCTTGTGGAAAAAACAGAAACAGAAGAACTTTGGTAAGAGATGATACATGCCTGGAAATGGTTTTTCTTTCTACTCACCTTTGGTGCTATGAGTCAAATTTCATGAAGTATACTAGCCACTGTCTTAGAAACACAACTCCCAGCACAACTAAAATGGATAAAGCCACCTGGTGATGGAGTGAGGAAGTGCAAATGAAGATCCAAGAAAAAACTTGAAATGTTAGCATTGAATGAGATCATGAGACCTACCTTTTGACAAAGTGAGACATAAAGAAATCTGTCTCCATGGCAAAGGCAAACTACTACAAGAAGCCCTAAAAAGTTAAATACTAGGGAAAGCGAGAAGCCCATATTCTGGTTAGCTAAGGCATGAAATCGATGCACTCAAAACATTGGACATATCAATACCATCAAGTCTGCTTATGGCACCTCCAGTCTCCCCCCCCCCCCCCCCGCCAGTGTCTTGAAGAGGTGTTGGCAGCACTCTAATATCATTTCTAACAAAGAGTTCCTGCATCTGCCTATCCAATCTATCCAATCTGCAGCCATCATAGAGAAACCTGTCCCACAAATTACATCAGAAGAAGTCAAGCAAGCTATCACAAAAATGAAGTCAAATAAGGCTACCGGTCCACATTATTTGCCAGCTGATGTTTGGCAGCTATTAGGAGACCGAGGCTGTGAGTGGCTTGCTGAGCTTTTCAACAGGATCATCACTGAGGGCAAGACACCGGATACTGGGGAAGACAAGTATGACTGTGCCTACCTGGAAGGGGATCGTATAGACCAATCTACTTGTTCTGTCATACTATGAAGATCTTCAAGCACATTCTAGACAATTGGTTGAGATATATCATCATAACTACATCAAATCAGTGTGGCTTTGTAAAGGAGTGTGGGACCATTGGTGTGATTCATGCCATCAGACTTTAGATTGCAAAACACTGGAAGAAGAACCATAACATCCACACTGTATTTCTAGATGTCGAGAAGACATTTGACAGGGTTCTGCATGATCTTATTTGGATGGCATTGGGATCACAAAGAGTACCAGAAGAATATATATGATGGATTAGGTTGCTGTATGTGAATCTGACAAGTGTGGTAAAGGTGCACAGCAGGAATTGCCAAGCTCTTCCCTTTTTGAGTCGGACTCCATCAAGGATCAGCTCTGTCATCATTGCTGTTCACACTATGCACAGATGCAATCACTAGAGACATACAGAAACTGCATCCTTGGATGCTGCTGTATTCCGAAAATGTTATGTTAGCTGCCAAGTCATGGGTAGAGTTGCAGATTCAAATGCAAGTGTGGTAAAATCATCTGCAATATTTTGGACTATGGCTCAACCTATCAAAAACTGAGTACATGGAATGTAGAGGATGGCTCCAGCAATATCAATGGCACTGACCTCAACAAAGTGACCAGCTTTACATACCTCGGCTCAAAGATCACGTCCACTGGCGATGTACTGTTGGATGCTCATGGGCATGTAAATGCCACATGGATGAAGTGGAGAGCAACAACAGGTGTAATGTGTGATAAGTAGATCCCTATAAGCGTAAAATAAAAAAATATCCATGACGGTGGTGAGACCAGTCAGTCTACATGGAAATGTGGATGCTGAGGTGGTCAGTGGGTGTTACCCTGAAGGATAGGATTCCAAACAATACAGTACACTCCATCTTTGGTGTTGCTGTGATTGCTGAGAAGATGAAGGTATCCCATCTGAGATGGTTTGGACATCTGCAGTGAAATGACGAGGGTTCCATGGCTAAAACCACACTGAATATCGAAGTTGCCGGTGCCAGGCCATGCGACAGACCTAAAACATGCTGGCTTGGCTGTTTGAAATATGGCATGGTTGAAGCAAGACTCACAATGAGGATGCAACAATAGGAACAAGTGGAGAACAAGAAGCAAAGAAGTTCACCCTGTGAATTCGTGGGACAAATGCTAGGAAAAAGAAGACCAGCCACTGTTTGTAATAGAGTTACATATCAATGTTTTAGGCTGTTGCCTTGTTTGGTATGAAGACTCAAATAATGCAGTTCAATAAAATTAAACGACATTATATGAATCTACACTAACCATATAACGCAGTTTCAAACTGCACTATATGGCAGTGTTGATGGGTCCTTTGCCTCTATTTTTGTGCAGTGCCAGTGCGCTTCATTTGGCAGAGCATGAGATTTTAATACTGGAGCTCCTGATTAAAACAGTTTAATTAAAATACATTTTTAAATTGTATGTAGAAGCCATTTTATATACTAAGGAAATTCCAGGAAGCACAGGAATGTATTTGGTCCAATTACTCATTCAAATCTGCTGTCAGCTGTAGAATGCTCAATACAAAATGAGACTGCACGTGTTACTGTGAGCTCCAGCTATGCATCAGTAATAAATCAATGAATGCTCCATTGGTTGACTACACAGTAAATTTTCATTGCTTTAGTCTTTGTTGATGCAGCAGCACTGCTCAGAGCTGCACCATGAAGAAAGAACGTACTGGAAGGAGCCTCTTTCAGAATAATGCAGACTGACTACAGCTCTTCTGGAAATGAATTACAATTATCCCCCATTAGGAGAACAGTAAAAAAAAAGGAGGGGTTAGAAGTACAAGGTAGCACTGTCTTATGTTTCCATCGTTTTATGCTTTTATCTGTATCTCAAATAAACATTTTGTTTGATACTGGTCCATTAAGAAAAAAAGATCAATAAGCATATCGTGCACAGCCTGCCAAACCAGAATGGGTTTCAAGTGTTTCTGCCCACATTGCAATCTCTCTAGGTATAACATAGAAAACATAGTCTGTAATAAAAATGGGCAACTGTTTTCTTTACAAAAGGAAAAAATTGATAGATATACCTTTCCTTTTAAATATATTTTTGAAAAGTGCATTCAATTCATCTATGGATGTTCACCCACATCCAGAAATTACAGTAAACCCCTCCAACGATGGAGCTGGACTAAACTTGGCACACATACCCAACATGATCAACTCCGAAAACTGGTGGGGTTTGGAGGAAATTGGCACACACTGTTGGGAGTTGTATCCTTTTTAATGGGATCATTAATAAAATCCAAATACAAACATTGACTGCTTTTAATATCACCAGGTACTTAAACTAGTAATAAGTAAAAGTGATAGTTTAAAAGCTTAAATGTATCCTGAATAGTTCATCTATTAAAACCAGATAATTTAAACAACTTGAACTAGTACAACATAAGATATGTGCATCCAGGATAATATTAATCGTACTTTTCATGAAATGTATTTTCATGTAAATTCTGGCTAAAGATATATGTTACCAGTGAATTCAAAAACACATGTACCAAGTTGTAACACACTTCAGTGAAACATAGAAACAGACTAGTATTGTATACTTTTCACTGATGCTCAGTATTTTATAGTGACACATTTTTGTTGTTGCCTATTCATGGGTGAAAACAGCAGATTGTTATCCTATGTGGACAATCTAGCCTACCAATATCACATCTTAATTAAATGTGGTCATTTCTACCAAATAGAACACTCACTCTTTGTGGAAGTTCTCTGTATTTTTCCAAAAAATAATCAATAAAATGATTTATGAATCTGCTTTTACTTTATATATTGCTACTTTGGAATACTATAGTGAAGCATATTTATAGACAACAGTAAAGATGTAAATCTTGTGCTCTCATGGGCAAAAGCAAACAATTTACTGTGAAGAAAAAGGGGAGGTGCAACTATTATGCAAGGGCAACTATTACACAGTGAAAACAGTGCCATTTGAGGGGCTTCTTTACCATGTAACAGTCAATCTAACAATCTAAGAGGCGAGCCACCGGGGGGGGGGGGGGTTGAAGTCTTCACAAACATCATGACTGCTCCCTTGCTTTTGAGGGCGCTGCCAAACTACTGAATTAAGCATCACCGCCCACATAGCTGCATCCTCACATTGACTAGTCTGTGGTGTAAGGTGCCCCTCAAATGGTTCACCTGCTCACGCGGCCCCTAGCTCAAAGGGGACAGCTACACAGATGGGTGTAGCCTCATCCCCTGGTTTGGCTACCCCCTTGCAAAAAGGGAAAGAGGGCAGGTAAGTGAATTAAGGGTGAGACTATTATGTGATGACAACTATTATGCAATGAAATATGGTAACTTTTTTCCTTTTTCACCTCTTTTCTTTTCTGTTATTAAAAATACACAAATAAATGCACAGTTTTCAAACACCATTTGTGGACTTATGACAGATGAAAAACTGCACTCCTGCCACCCCCAGGAACAGCATTTTCCATTTGGAACTATTCCTCAAACAGAAATGGTTGTTTTCTGTGTAAACAATAGCTTATCATTAAGCTGCTTGTTTCCTGCTTACCTTCAAAGAAACATAGCTAATAACTAGTGACATTCAAGAAAATGTAATTAAACTATCAAAAAGTTACAGTTGATTAAAACATGCCATTAAAAAGAAAACAGAAAATCCAAACATGCAGTATGCTATTTAGGGACCCTTCCTCTTGAGTAATCAGTCTCGCGAGTCTGCCAAAATCATCATATTAAAAGATTTAGCAGTCTGCAGAAAGATAGCAGGGAGAATGCCAGTTACCCATTCTATGAAGAGAATTCCAGAGCCTTAGCCATCATGCAAGCAAGCAAGCAAGCAAGCAAAACAACCAACGGACCTTTTCAGGACCAACCATTACAATAATCTCAATCAACATTGAAGGCATGTCAGCTGCCAAAGAACAACTGCTTTATGAACTGTGCCAAGATGTATGTACGCACCAAATAAACTTCTAAAAAAGACTGAGAGTAGTGGGATATAGAGAAAGGTCATCCTCAAAGGTAACAAAATGCAGGCAGGTTCATATGGGAGAATATGGTGCTTCCCAGAACTTTGACATGATTCCCTTGCACTGCAGAATTTTTCCCAATCGCCAAGAAATTGACTTTTTTCATCTCTCACATAGGCCCACACACTAAAAGTAATCTAATTCCTATGATTTCATGTCAATTGTATCTAATGTTAAGTGACAGGCTGGAGAGTCACAGAGTGAACCTAACCAGGAGAGGAGGAGGGTCATCTTCCACTTCATGTTTGCTGGTAGTAACTTAAGAAATATGGATTGCTCCAATAGCAATGGATAAAAATAATGGCTTCATTTACTGAAGTGAACTTTGCAATGATTAAAGATGTTCCTGCCTTTTACTTTCTGTAAAACGCTTTCCATCTTGCATCCAAAGCATAGGGGGACATGAGAGAAGCCTCCTCACAGGACTGCAAGACATCCGGGCGTCCCCTGGGCAACGTCTTTGTAGATGGCTGATTCTCTCACTCCAGAAGCGACTTGCAGCGTGCAAGCAAACAAGCAAGCAAAACAACCAACTGACCTTTTCAGGACCAACCATTACAATAATCTCAATCAACATCGAAGGCATGTCAGCTGCCAAAGAACAACTGCTTTATGAACTGTGCCAAGATAAGAAATGTGATGTGCTGTGTGTTCAAGAAACACACAGGGATGAACAACAGAAATGACCAAAATTCCAGGAATGGTCTTAGTAGCGGAAAGACCATATGTGCAGTATGGAAGCACTGTCTTTGTAAAACCAGGCCTCCAAGTCAGCAGTGCCCACAACACTGAAGAAAACAATATAGAGGTTATAGCAGTAGATCTTAATAACATCACCATCACCTCTGTCAGCAGCTTATGATACTGTAAACCACCATCCTCCTGAGAAAAATGTATAATATCACAAAGGACTACCACCTCACTCACCTCATAGGAAATCTGCTACAAAACAGGAGCTTTTTCGTTGAGTTCCAGGGCCAGAGAGGCAGATGGCGGAAACAGAAGAATGGCCTGCCTCAGGGGAGCATGCTTGCTCCATCCATGTTCAACATTTACACAAATGACCAGCCATTGCCAGAAGGGACAGAGAGTTTCATCTATGCAGATGATAGTGCCATTAGTGCTTAAGCAGGGAGCTTTGAGATGGTTGAACAGAAGCTCTCTGAAGCTCTAGGTGCTCTTACTGTCTATTACAGGGGAAACCAGCTGATCCCTAATCCATCTAAAACACAGACATGTGCTTTTCACCTTAAGAACCGACAAGCATCCCGAGCTCTGAGGATTACCTGGGAAGGAATCCCACTGGAGC
Source organism: Anolis sagrei (assembly GCF_037176765.1). NCBI lineage: Eukaryota > Metazoa > Chordata > Lepidosauria > Squamata > Anolidae > Anolis > Anolis sagrei. The sequence goes on along the minus strand of NC_090021.1, from coordinate 263,288,407 downwards.
ATTGCAGCACACCCAAATATCAGGGAGTCACTCTGGACCGTTCTCTGACCTACAAGAAGCACTGCTTGAATATCAAGCAAAAAGTGGTCACTAGAAATAATATCATACGAAAGCTGACTGGCACAACCTGGGGATCACAACCAGACACAGTGAAGACATCTGCCCTTGCGCTATGCTACTCTGCTGCTGAGTATGCATGCCCAGTGTGGAACACATCTCACCACACTAAAACAGTGGATGTGACTCTTAATGAGACATGCCGCATTATCATGGGGTGTCTGCGCCCTACACTACTGGAGAAATTACACTGTTTAGCCGGTATTGTACCACCTGACATCCGCCGGGAAGTAGCAACCAATAGTGAAAGGACCAAGGCAGTGACATCTCCAGCTCATCCCCTGTTTGAATATCAGCCAGCACGTCAATGACTTAAATCAAGAAATAGTTTTCTAAGATCTACAGAGACACTCGCTGGAACACCTCAGCAAGCGAGAGTCCAAAAGTGGCAGGCTCAAACCCAGAACCTCAATCAATGGCTGTTACCAAATGAGAGACTCCCCCCTGGGCACACAAAAAACTGGGCGACTTGGAAGGCGCTGAACAGACTGCACTCTGGCACCACGAGATGCAGAGCCAACCTCAAGAAATGGGGCTACAAAGTGGAATCCACAACATGCGAGTGTGGAGAAGAGCAAACCACTGACCACCTGCTGCAATGCAACCTGAGCCCTGCTACATGCACAATGGAGGACCTTCTTTCAGCAACACCAGAGGCACTCCAAGTGGCCATCTACTGGTCAAAGGGCATTTAATCAACTACCAAACTTGCAAACTTTGTGGTTTGTTTGTTTGTTTAAAAATGCAATGCAACTGTCTGGTCTGCCCCTGACACGATAAATAAATCCAAAGCATATTTGTGAAGTCAATGGCCTGATTGTAAGTGTGTTTCTAGAATGATTTTTTTTTTTATTACACAGCTTCCCTATTTTATTAAACTAGGACACCAGGAGTCTAGGGTCAGCTAATGAAACATGCTAGATCACCTTGGACATGTTACAAATCTTTCAGTGTAGGCACTGACCATTTGCAAACATATTGACATTGGTCAACCTTACATGGCAGATAAAATCCTAAACCAGTATTACCATATGTTGGAATCAGCTTGAAAGCACACAACAGAAACAACAATAACAACAGCACAACTGTCATATCATGCAATTCAAAGGTGGTTGAGGCAAGAGCCTGTATCCTGTTTTTGGTTCCAACCAAAATAGATCAGTTGTGATTTACCTTCATATTGGTTCAACTTTCAACAATCATTTCAATTGTTTCATTCTAGTCTGGCTTAACCTATATAATCAAACTAATGCTTTTAACTTTCTCTAGTTTCCTCCGATGTCTTTTAAATATTTTTTTCTTATTATCCTTATCTCCAAAAATTAATTTTCATACTGAAAAAAAAGTTCAGTTGGTAGAGCAAGAACCATCCTTGTGGAAGCATCCCAAAACAATTTGGAACTCCTGCAATATGAAAGAAATGATCTAAAATGTAAGTACAGGAAGTTCCCAAGTTATGGACAAGATAGATTCTGCAGGTTTGTTCTTAACTATGAATCATTTCTAAGTCAGATGTTTGTAATCAGGGACTGTCTGTATTTAAAAGAGAAACTGGCATGTGCAAAGTTTCTTGAAATGAGCTCCCCTTCTTTTCCCATTCTTTAAAAAAAAAAATCTCTGTCAAGCAGTAGCAGAAGCAATCTAGTGAAGAAGCAGACGTTTCAATAGATTACTACTTCTGGGAAACCAAAACAGCTCCAGATTTGCCCCGCAACCTAATCAAACACCCTCCCTCCCTTCTTTCCCACGTGCTCCTAAACATAATAGCAGCAACATTTCTCATACATCTGTCATTTCAGGAGGTTGGCCAATCATTTGAGAACATGAATGAGTAAAGGTACAAACAGCTCTATTATATCAGTGCATTACATGTAAGCAGAATGGAACATGCATCTGGCCAGGTAAGAATATTTGAGGGCTGCTTTTGACAGAATAGATTCAAACTAGTTTTGCAGTTCGTATAATCATGGAGGCTGTTTGAGACTACAATTAGTTACTGTTTGGGCTAATGTTAGTTATTACAGTGAGAGTTGAGTACAAATTCTAGCCCAAGAAATCCTACTAGTGAAAGGATTTCTTGGGCTAGACACTGGCAGGAATCCTATTCTTTCTTTCTTTCTTTCTCCCTCTCTCTCTCTCTGTGTGTGTGTGTGTGTGTGGAGAGAGAGAGAGAGAGAGAGAGAGAGAGAGAGAGAGAGAGAGAGAGAGTATATATATATATGGCTGGTGTTACACTTTAAAAATGTACCTGTACCGACTTACAAACAAATTCAGTTTAAGAACAAACCTATAGAACCTATCTTGTTTGTAACTTGGGGATTGCTCATATATGAACCAGTGCTTTCTGAAAGAGAGCTAAATCTTATGTCTACATTTTAAGACTGTAACCATTTCTTCTCTACAATTTTAAGGTATTCTGTAAAGTAAAACATGTGCCCCATTTTCCTTTCATTTCTATCTTGCATAGAAAGCAGAAGCAGACTTTTGTGGAAGCCCTGATACCCTCCTAGATATCATCCAAAGGACTCTCATCCCTGGAACTTTTCTCTTCATTTTGGTCATGGGTCTGTTGTTAAACATCCCTATTATCTGGATCCTCACTTTCCGCATGAAGCATTGGAATAGGAGCACTGTTTTCCTCTGCAACCTGGTTTTTGCTGATATCACGTGGATCTTAACTCTTCCCTTCCTGATTTATTATCATCTCAACCACCTGCGCTGGCCCTTTGGGGATTCATTTTGCAAAGTGATACGGACAGCCTATCACCTGTTCTACTACTGCAGCATCTACTTTGTCACCTGTCTAAGCATGGACCGCTACTTGGCCATAGTCCATCCTCTGAGGTCTCTTTGGATCTTAAACAAGCATCACGCTCAGTGGATTTCTTGTTGCATTTGGATGGTGACTGGATTGGTCAGCCTACCTGTTACATATATTGCCAGCACTCAGACATGCCTGAACAACAAAACCATTTGTTCCCTCTATGTATTTTCCAATTCTACCTACATCACCCTCCCTCTCTCAGTGAGCTGTTCTATTGGTGGTTGCTTGCTGCCTTTTGGAGCCATCTGTTACTGTTACTGTAGCAGTGTGAGGAAACTCCAGGGGAGTGGCATACAACACTGTCCGAAAAGGGGGAAAGTCACCAAGCTCATGTACTCTGCTTTGATTGCGTTTGCTGTGCTCTACTTCCCTTATCATCTCTCAAGGAACACCTGCATCTTCTTACGGGCCATCTGGCCTACCGCCACTTGGACCATTCAACAGGCAGACACCTTGTTCCTGGTCATGGTGGCCATCTGCAGTCTGAATACCTGCATCAACCCTCTTTTTTGTTTCATGTCTGGAGAAGACTTTCGAGAGCAGGTTTGCAAATTGGCATCCTCTTTCTGTTTCATCAAATCGTGGAAGGACCAACGACGATTGGGATGGATTTATCCTGTCTGAACCCTTCTCCAAACCAAAGCCTTTTGGGGCTGAAGCAACAGGGAAAGTTACTTTTTAACTAGAACTTTAGGATTCTTCAACCATCTCTGGGCAAAGATTGAAAGGTTCTGGGTTTTACAATCTAAAAAAAAAATTTGTCAAACTCTTCACTTACAATGAAACAAACATTCATGGAGACCACAAATTTCAATTTTTTGCTGTTTTATTGTTGTGTCTTCAATTTGTTTCTGACTTATGGCAAACCTATGGTGAACCTGTCACAGAGTTTTGGGGGTTTCTGAAACTGAAAATGTGTGATTCAGCCAAGATTACTCATTGGGTTTCCAAGACTGAATGAAGGTAGTAATAAAATAATAACAAAATGCTTTAAAAATGAGGAAGTATATCTGCATAAACCCACACCCTAAAATAATACACCCCAAAGTAATTTTGGCATCAAATTAATTACAAAGTGGCTGTTTTCCTATGTAGTATGGCTTGAGTTTATAAATACTGTAAATAAATAAATAAATGTTCCAGCTATGTCTTTGTGTGATATGTGATGTTATTTTATGTGATGTGTTCAATAATGTTTGATGTTTTATCAGGGGAGGGTGAATTTTGATGTTTTATACTGTTTTTTATCTATGGCATTGAATTGTTGCCAATACTGTGAACTGCCCTGAGTCCCCTTTGGGGTTGAGAAGGGCGGTATACAAATACTGCAAATAAATAAATAAATAACAATAAATTTTGTTGGAAGTAGCAACCTTCCAAGCCTCCAAGCCTAACTGTTTGTAAATATGTATAATTGTATGTACATTTTGGTTTGCCAGTTTCTGTTCTTATTCTGGCGATATTTTCCTTAAAAGAGCAACATAGCTTCATGCATCTTTGTCAGTAGATGCTAAGAAGTCCTCAGTTGCTAGGTGTACCATCTACCATCAGCTATACCCCACTTTTGGACAGATAAGGGGCATGTGAATTTATTCCAAATCACATATTGCACACTGGCACTGCTTGCAGACATGAAATCATGCCAGCTTTTCTTGTTGTGTTAGGGTGGAATCGGAAATGAGAAATAATATATTCATTTTAGACAAAAGTGGAGAGGTTCCACAGATGAAGACTATAAACCATGAATTGACCATTCCTGTCTATACCATAAATTTGAAGCATGACACATTAAATATCTTCACTAAAGGAAGCTCCAGCAGCCACATGACACTGTTCTGTTCTGCTTGGAAAACACAACCATTTGCATTAGTACATGAAAAAACCTAATATGCCAAACGATTTGTGTTCCCCAAGGAGATGATATGAAATACTATCTGTCTGAACTAGGAATGGGTCTAGGTGGGACTGGGGCTCTTGGCAACAAGCTTGTCTGTATTTTCAGACTTATTAATTACTACCTTTAATCAAATTTCCTTTCAAGTTTAAGCCTTTGGAAAAATCATGTGTGTTATAAGGTGAGGGATATATTATGATGTGAACACATCTATTCTGGCATAATGTTCCATTAGGAGTCATGCAATCCATCTTGTGCCACCTTCTTATGTTAAGCAGAAGGAGCAACTAACATCAGTAGGTGAATTTAATCAGAATTTGTTCAGTTCTCACATTTCAACATGTGACATGGATTTGAATCAGCCGCACACAGCCATAAATCAGAGTTCTCTCTCCCGAGGTTGATAAAAATGCACATTGTGAAATAGTAATCAGAGATGGAGATTTTCCATCCAGTATTTTTGATTTCACATGTGCTCTTGAGTTGGAAGTTTTCAAAATGTAATTGCAAAAAAAAAATCAGATGTGTTTGATCAGTTGTTATACCCCTGTAGCATCACTTAAAATGAAATGGATAGCTTTGGTGTGGGTAGCTCATAATTGAACCTAAGAAGTTGCTTTTGGGAACCCTCAGAATCCACCAGTGAGCCTATGCAGTAAGCCTAAGCAGACTTCATGCTGAAGGGTGACTTTTGGCAATTAGTTCCTACCTAAAGGATAGGAACTCATCTGCATTCTGTTCAAAAGTCTAAGTAGCAGGATTGGGGAGTTGAGGACCTTTTGGGGTTTCTGCATAACTTTTTTCTTATGCAGGCAAAACATCATGTGGTGTTCCTTTTAAATAGATAAGTAACCGTTCTATTGCTTTTTCTTATTTTCCAAAGTTTGTTCTTCATGTTGTTTACTTGTATAAATGCTAAAATCTTTTTTTGTACTACAGGTAATTAAACCAGTGATTAGTCAATCTGCAACAAATTTTAATTTTGAAGGAATGATATAGCCATGGTGTTGAACTATTTGGAGAATAGAAGATCAGAACCTTGGCTAGTTCCTTTAAAGTTTGGAGTGAAATATGGAACAGAGTCATCACCTATAAGCTCCCAGAGGTACAGAAAGAAGTTGCATTCAAACAGGGCTCCCACTAGAGACTTGCCACCTCAATGAGTTTCAACTACATCTATGGAAAAGTATGTCTGTGAGATACACAGCCAATATATTTTTCTGCCAGCAGTAGACTTCAGTAGATTATGAAAGAGGCAATTCAGGAGTAGTTTTAGGTTAATGATGAAGATACTAAAACTTTGGATTTAGTCTACCCAAAGGATAGGAATAGCCTACCTATTCCTCCTGGGAATTTCAGGATAGAGCTTCCAACAAACCTTCTGCACAATGTGGTGTGGAGAGACAGGTCCTGACCCTTGAAAGAACTTGTCACTGAACTTTGTGAACAGTATATTGTGTTTGGAAATAATACTATAGATTTCAAATATAAACAAACAAATACTTTAGCAGTACCATATGAAAGCTTCCTCCTGGCATATTTAAGTTCTTTAACGTATTCTGGAAGGAGAGTTCTCTGTTCCACCTACAGGAGAACTCTGTGACACACTTTACTCTTCTCATCAGGTGGCCATAAGCCATAAATTGCTTTGCTCAGTATTAAGCCACATCTGACATTGCTTGTTAACAATCTACATTCTGAAAGCTGAAAGAATCTATCAGAGGCCTGGGGAAAAACTAAGACCACCTCCAGATGAGCCAAACCTCTCTGGCACTCACGGGTTCCTATGCAAAAAAAATTGCTGAGTCCAAATGTTTCTCCTTTCCGAAACATTTTACGGATGGCATGCATGATTTACTTGCCTGTGTACTTCTAGTCTCGTGGACATGATAACAAGAATACAATACACACAGTATTATTTCAGAAGAGAAAGAAAATTTTCATACTAAACCAAAATGATCCTAATTCTTTATTTGCATATTACTGCTAAAGCGCTTGGCACTTTCACTATGACTCCAGAAGGAGAAAGCAACTCAGTGGAAATTAATAAAAACTAGTTTCTGAATGTTGCATGACAATAGCTGTGACACATGATCAGTGGGAAGAGACAGAGAACGGGAACAAGGGAATGAGAGAAAGAAAAAAGCTTGGCATATTTTAAGAGATAACTGGATGCAAACCTATAAATTTGCAAGTATAATGAAAACAAAAAGAATTGGAAACCTTTGATGCATTGAGATAGTCCAGGTGAGTCCTAAATATAGGGATAGTCAAAATACATTTCTAAATGACAAGGCAATACAATTTATTATTTATTTATTTATTTTGGGCATTTCTACCCCGCCCTTTTCACCCCCTAGGGGGGACTCAGGGGGTGAGAAGGGAGGGGTAGAAATGCCCGAAATAAATAAGCAGGATCTCTCAGTCCTATATATACTGCCATACAATGCAGTTTCAGAATGCAGTTTAATTGCATTGAACCACACTATATGGCAGTGTACTTGGGGTCTCATCTGTCCACGGTGTTGTCTGCTATGAAGAAAGATCAGGCATTGCATCCAACACCCAAACTGCATTTCTTACTTGCCTTTTCTATGGGATTTGATTGCTGAGGATCCTTCTACACTGCCCTGTATCCCAGGATCTGATCCCAGATTATCTGATTTGAACTGGATTATATGATTCTCCACTGCCAGAAAATCTGGAAGCAGATAATCTGGGCTATAGGACAGTATAGAAAGGGCCTGAGTGAGAATAGCTAGGGCAGCTCTAATTGAGTTTTAGATGTTCAACTTGCCCCATGGTCAAATTCCCAAGAAATCTCACCAGTGCCGAACTGATTGGGATGTCAGCTTGTTCTATGGCAAGTGAGCCTTCTTAAACATTGCACAATATGTTAAAATGTTAATGGCCTTTTAGTAGCTTGAAAATATAATAGAAGTTTTAATATTGTTACTGTATGCAACTAAAATGTATTATAGTTATGGATGGGCCCGTTTTGTCTCCTGGCAACCAATATTTTTAGGCCACATCCACCAATGAATCACAATTAGCTAGCAATCTCTATGTTGTTCAAGCCTGACTGGAGGAAAGTGACCATAGAGTCACACTGGAGGATCTATAGATTCCTAGAAAGGATATCTTTAATGAAATTCGTGGATAATAAAATAATCAAATATCAAAACTGAAAGCATGGAGAAACAACTGTTCTTGTAGATTGGATCATTTCGACTTTAAATTTATTTTATACCTGTTGCATTATTTATTTACTTATTTAACTTTTTGATATATATATATATATATATATATATATATATATATATATTCTCCCCGCCCCCATCAATTTTAAAATATTTGGCTACATTTTAATAACATCTTAAATAAGCTGTCAGAATTTAAAACAAATTCTGGCAGGCCTACTCATACCCAGTCACATGAATTTTAAACTCTCATCTTATGTTCATTATATTTTATTTTAATATACATATTTGTAGAAATATGTGTATTATGCATTGTTTATAGTGATGATGTGTTTTAGCTATGTTGTAACCCTTTTCAAGGCACAAGGAGATGAGGGTAAGTAATAAAAGTATTATTATTATTTGCATATCAGCTACAGGTGATGGAAGCGGAAGAGTGAAGAGCTTTTCAGCATTTCACTTCATGTGTTACAGACTCTCCATAAAGCTGATGAGAAATCTAAACTATCTTCTAGGATGGTTAAAAATGCAACTGTTTAAAGGGATAGAAGAACCTAGCCTTGGGTAACAAGTAATTGATTTATAGGAAAGCGAAAGACAAGCTGAGTAGAGCTGAGACAGGCAATAAAGGTAAATAATATGGATCTCGTGGGAGATACGGCTTGGCTGCTGACACCAAGGCAACTATATATGATTTATGACATGAATTGGCAGTGTGACCAGAAACATATAGAATACAATTAACATTTTTGTCACAAATACTGCACAAGCATAAAGCAGTCTATGCTGCTCTGCAAGTCTGTGTACTGTAGTAGAATAAAGAAGTGGATCTAATGGATAACACAATTAAAGGAAGAAATGCTGGGACCTTTATTTCATAAATATAAGTTATCCTTTCTTTAACATCCCAAATCCTCAATATTGTTGAAGATGAAAGAACTGAGAGCTCACTCCATTTTTGTACCTTATGTCCTTGCAGCCTTTTGTATGATGCCCCCCCCCCCCCGCAAGTCTGCCCCAAAGGGTGTCCCAACCCTCCAGAGCTGCATGGAAAGAGCTTCCTCCATGTTCTGTTATTTGAAAAGTGTTGGTCTGTTTCACATTACACAACTCAAGTACTTCCATAACACTTTCACTGCCGTAACTGCATCCTATGGAATTATGGGATTTGTAGTTTAGAGAAGACTTAAGCTCTCTAGCAGAGAATTCTCAATAGGTTACAAAAACACAAATCCCAGAACTCCATAGGAATGAACCATGGCAGATAAACAGATATCAAAGTGCTATAAACATGTAGTGTGAAAGAGATCAGCAGCAACAAAATGATAGTGCTGGATCTGAGGCAATTGAGAGAGGGAATCACCTACTTCCATCCCTTATGATTTTTTTCTACTACAAAACCCAGATATTGCTTTTTGTAAGTAAGTACAAAGTATAGGGTAAGTTTCAGATGTCACATTCACTTTGCACTCAAAGCTAATCTCTCACCACCTTAAAAAAAATAAATTATATTACAATACTTTGGACAAAAAAGGTCCAAAGGTCCAATAATCATTCAAAGAGTGACCTGTGAACTAGCCATTTTAGGGTGTATCTACACTGTAAAATTAATGCAGTTTGATACCATTTGAACTACCAAGGCTCAATGGTATGGAGTCTTGGTAGTGGTATCAACTCCCATGGTTCTGTAGCATTGAGCCATGTTAGATAAAGTAGTGTCAAACTGCATTAATTCTACAGTGTAGATGCACCCTACATGGACCATCCTATCACCACAATACTATTTTAACAGCATAGCGGAAACAAGGCTATTTTTTTACACTGCATAAGTATACTATTGTGAACAGAAATAAAAGAAGTGTAGCGTTACATGTCAGTCTTTAAATGAAAACAGATGCACTGTATTTCCTCCCTCAGATGCATAGTTCCACTCACTGTGGGAAGAAGAACAAAAGCCTTAAAAGGGGGGGGGGGGGGGAGTAGAGAATATCTCAAATGCAAGAAGATACACAGCTTTTTCAAAGTCAGGTGCTTTTTGTTGCTTAGACTAGGGTGAACAAAAACCTGCCATCCTGATGTCTTCTCTTTTGATAAAAGCAGTTTTATGCTCATTAGTGGTGACCTAGCCCAAAGGAATGGCTTCCCACGTCCATATTTGATAGTGAACTGTTTAAATATTTTCCACAGGGAGATAAAGAGAAATACTCATTGCAGCTACATAACAAAGTAGCCAATGTGATCACTGTGTGGTCCAATCTCTGTCCAAGACTTTTAAAATCATAAATTCTTTTTACCTTATGTCTTATTGAGAAGAAAGAATGTTGGCTTATGTCCATTTCCACAAATATATGAATGCCATCCTTCAAAGGTTAACGTTTGGTAATAAGGAGTACTTTAAATATTTTGCAAAAAGAAAAATTAGCAGAAGAACACTATCCACACTAGAGTTGGCCCTCCTAATAGTATCCTTACACCCCCACCAAAGAATTTCCAAAAAACCCAAACCTTGATTTTTGCCTTTTTATATAAGAAACACAGTTTTACTTCACCATGGTATATAATGAGTCTTGAACAACAAGTGGATTTTGGTATGCACAGGGTAGCCTGGCACCAAACACCAGCAGATACCAAGGGTTCACTGTATAGGGCAGGCATGGGATGGGCAGGCGTCCCTCACTGAAACTCCCATAAACCCTTATTATTGATCATGATTCTGGGGAATTCTGGTAGTTGAAGATCAAAACATTTGGAACACTAAATATCTGTTCTTCCTTAATGAGTTACTATTGGAGAACATTCTAATTCAAGTTGGGTTGTTGTAGGTTTTTTTGGGCTATATGGTCATGGTCTAGAGGCATTCTTTCCTGACGTTTCGCCTGCATCTATTGCAAGCATCCTCAGAGGTCTTGAGATATTCAAGTTACTTCTGAATAACTTGAGATATTCAAGTTATTCAGAAGTAACTCCCTTTGGTTCCCATGGGTCTCACTTCCCTACATATAAGCACACATAGATACTTGTATATGTTTAGAGTTGCAAACTATGATGAAAAAGAAATAAGAAATTGTGCCTTTATTTATTTAAACTATTAATGGTATCCTTGTAATCATTTTTTTTCATTAAATTCTATAATCCAGAATTAATTGAAGCTTTAACATCTGTGGATGATTTCCATCAGGTATACACAGTGATCAAAAAGTACGGGGTGTGAGAGATATAAAGCGAGAAAGAAACGGAGGGAGTAGGCATATGTGCAAAATTCATTCCTACCATTTCTACTGTTTCTTTCGTGACTTCCATTTCTTCAGAAACATGAAACAGAAAGCCCCCTTCGCACACGAAAATCTGATCACTACAAAAGCCTGCTTTTGGGTGCATCCAAACTTGCCTCCTTGCCTTGGAGTTTGTGTGTGTGCCTTGACCCTGCATGCATGCCCCACCACACAAACTCTTAGAGAATGTAGTAGGGTGTATGTGGTGAGGCAGGCAGACCCAGAGCATGCCTATAGCTGAGCACCTCTTATTCTAGAGTAAGAGCCTCTTGGATGTAGGTACTTTCCAGGCCTGCCTGCATGCCTCACCACACACGTACTCTCTTTCCAAGGAGAGTGCATGTGTGGTGGGACATGCAGGCAGGCCCAGAAAGCATGCATGCCCGCCAGCGCCTATAGCCGAGCACTCTTACTCTAAGAGTAGAAACAGCAGGTGTGTCAGCAGAGTTATAATATCAAATAAAAAAATAACAATACTACAGCAGAAGCTTACTTTATTATAGCTTCATAGTGGAAACTCAGAAATCAGACATCAGACCCTAAACAAAAACCTCCAACCAAATCCAAGACCAATACCTAAAGACTGCAGGCAGATGCAAACCATTATAACAGCAGCCATGAGATCCACCTGCACCCAATTGACCAAACCCAAACCACAAGCATTTCAGCAATTAAAGGCACAAACTTACTTACACAAATATAACCAAATACATACAATGAACAATATAATTTTGCACATTTTACAATACTTCTAACACTCCTCCACAAAATTATATTAGTTCATATTTATACATTCATAAATTCAATTTTTCACAAAACTGGTTATGTTTTTCACAAGTAAGAGGTTTCGTCAAAATATCTGCAACATTTTCAACTGAAGGAACATAATTGAGAACAATTCTTTTGTCCTTAACAAATTGTTGCACATTTGAATATCTAACATTAATGTATCTAGACTTCGTTTTCATATTTTGACTTTTACCCAAAGCGATGCAGGTTTGAGAATCAACATAAACTTGTATTGGCAATTCTAAATCAATGTTCAGACTTTTAATCAAAGATTCTAGCCATTCTGCTGATGTCAAAGCATCAGACAACGCTGAGAATTCAGCTTCTCCAGTACTTAATGCCACAATGTTCTGTTTTCTGCTCTTCCAGCACACTGGTGTATTTGCGTATTTTATTACAAATCCAGTAACAGATTTATTTTCCTTTAGATTTGCGAAAGAACTATCGCAATGTATTTCTAAAGACTTTTTGTCATCTGGACAAATTCTGAAAACTTTTTCAGCAGTTTGTTTTAAATATCTCAGAACTCTTTTTACTCCAGCCCAGTCTGTATGTGAGGGATTTTGAATCCTTTGACTTAGGATACCAACAGAAAAAGAAATGTCAGGCCTTGTGTTGTTTGCAATGTACAATAAAGAGCCAATAACTGAACGATAAATGAAATTGTTATCAAACACTTCTCCATCTACATGTTGTAAAAACTGAAGAGCCATGGGTGTATTAACAGTGTTTGCATTTTCCATTCTGGTTCTTCTCAAAAGATCATAAATCTTGTCAGTTTGGTTTAATTCAAAACCACTTTCATTTCTGGCAATATTTATGCCAAGATATCTATTAACATCTCCAAGATTTTTGATTTTCAATACTTTGCTCAAATTCTGAAATACTTCCTGAATTTGTTCCTCAGATCCAATACATAACACATCATCCACATAAATTACAATAAACATTTGTGTGTCTCCACTTCCTTTTGAGTACAAACAAGGATCAAAACTATTGGCAACAAAATTCAACTTTGTCAACACTTTGTCTAAATGTAGGTTCCAATTACGTGCACTTTGTTTAAGACCATAAAGACTTTTCTTAAGAAGATAAGTCCCTTCAGGAAGGTCAGATTCAAAACCTGGGATAGCAGATATATAAACTTTCTCCTCCAAGTCTGCATGAAGATACGCAGTATTCACATCAAAATGTTTGACTTTTAAATTCCTATTACTGGCAATTGCAAGGGTTATTTTTAGTGCTTCCCCAGACACTGTGGGGCTAAATATCTCATTAAAATTTTCTCCATATATCTGTTCAAAACCTCTAGCAACTAACCTGGCTTTGTACAAAAAACCACCATCCTTTGTTTGTTTACGTCTATAAACCCAACGACAACTTAGAACCTTTACATTGTCAACTGTTTTAGACTTCTCCATGACTTGCAAATCTTTCAAAGAATCAAATTCACTTTGCATTGCTTTTAACCAAAGATTTCTCTCAGTCTCATCTCTTTTCAACATCTCTTTATAACTTTGAGGTTCAGACCAGTCATGTTCTTGTATTTTCACAACTTCACAATGGTATCTCTTTGGAGGAATACCCTTAGTTGTCCTAGAACTGCGCCTAGGAATGGTCCTAGTACTATCTCCTCCATCAGTCTCATCAGTTTCTGAATTACTAGAGCTAGTACTTTCTGAACTAGAAGATTCAGCTTCAGCTTTTCTCTTCTGAGGTTCTGTCCTTTTAATTACAGGACTACTGCCTTGTAACTGACTAGAAACAGATTCTTGCTTCACTTGCACTTGTGTTCCAAACTGTGTATCTTGAGATGTGCTTGGTTGTATATTTTGCTGTGCAGTCTGTTGTGAAACTGATTGCACTTGTGTAGCAGGTCGCTGTGAAACTTGCTGTGTAGTTGGCTGTGTGGTTAGTGGTGTGTGCATTTGAGTAGTATTGAAAAGCAGAAACACTTCCTTATTTGAATGAATCCTTTCCCAACCACTGTGTTGTTGGAACTTCACATTTTTAGAAACTAACACCCTATTATTACCACACCAAAATCTCCAACCTTTTGACTCAGAAGCAGGGCCTAGATATTTCAATTTCTTCCAAATAGAATCCTTTTTATGTCTTTGTTGAGAAGGAATTAAGACATATGAGTCACTTCCAAAAACTCTGATTGAACTCAAATCAGGAGTTTTTCCAAAAAACAACACATAAGGAATACTATTGACACTTTTGCAAAAAGAACGATTGAGCACAAAGGTGGCGTTTGCCACAGCTTCAGCCCACAATCCATCAGATAAACTAGCATCTCTTAACATTTTTCTAGCCACAACCTTTACAACACCTATCCACCTTTCTGCAACCCCATTTTCACTGGGTGAGTAAGGATTTGTTAACCTGTGAACTATGCCAAACTTTTCAAGCAATTTTTGCATTTGTTTGGACATAAACTCAGCACCACGATCACTCTGAAAAGCTTGTACTGGGTACTCAGGAAACTGTGTTTGCATTAGCTTCAGCCAAGCAGAAATTTTTTGAAAAACTTCACCTTTAGTTCTTAGAAAGAAGGTGAACTTCAGCCTTGAAAAATCATCTACCAAAATCAAAAAATATTTTGACCCGCCTACAGAAGTAGGATGAGGACCAGATACATCAATATGGACAAGCTCTAAGACCCTTTTTGAAACTCTAGCACTGTATTTTGCTATAGGAGCTTTCTTAAGATTTTCTGCTGCACAAATTTCACAATCTAGAAAATTCTTACATCCTTGAATAGGAATCTCACACAACTCAGCTGTCTGTCTTAGATACTGCCATGACAAATGACCCATTTTCCTGTGAAATTCATGAATACATTTGTCGTGTAATGGCCTGGGATTATCAGGTATCTGCTTAATGCAAGCAGACACATTTGTAGCAGACTTTAAAACAAAAAATCCCTTTTCTTGTCTCAGTTGCACTTCATTACCTTGAAGATCAATTAGCATAGACTTTTCTTTCTTTAAAGACACCTCAAAACCTTCATCCAAAAGTTTGTTGACACTGAGAATATTATACATAATTTCTGGTACATAGTACACATTCTCAAGAGTACATTTCAGACTGTCAATATAAAGATCACCACAAGAAAATACTTTAACTTTTCTATCATCTGCCAAAGAAATAAAGTTTATATCAGAGTCTCTCACATTTGTCAACAGTTCTATAGTTTTTACCAAATGCTGAGAACAGCCTGAGTCAATAATGAAAGAGTTCATTGTATCCTTCTTAGAGGTCACCAGGAAAGCATGCTGTAAGTCCTTTGAAGAACTAGGTCTCTCCACTTGCTTGTTTCTCCATTGTCCTGGATTCTGTTTGCAATTCTTAGCATAATGCCCTTTCTTTTTACATTTAAAGCAAAAATTAGCAACACAAGCAGTGTCATTAGAAGCAGTCCCAGAACTTGAACTCTTCTGCATAGGAGCAAAACTTCTCAATTTGCGTTGAGCTTCAAATTCCATAATTACCTTTGAGCCACTTGATTGTCGTTGAAACATATCTTTAAACAGATTCCACGCAGTTTGTGCATGAGGAATATTATAAAGGTGAACCAACAAAGAATCTGACACAGACAACTGAAGAAGCGCCAAAGCTCTTTCATCTTTTTGTTGATCCGCAGGAGTTAGTTGAGCTGGCAAATTCTCAATTATGTCCCATAAATTCTGGGAAACAAGATAAGCTTTAAATCTGATGCTCCAACTGAGCCAGTTACTATCAGATAGTTTATCAAAAGGGAGTGAACCAACTTGAAGAGGCGGCAAAGCCATTTTGGTATTTCACTTTAAAGTCCCAAAGTTCCAGAAACAAATACTTACTGCACCAAAAAAGAAAGGACCCCCAGTATACCCGGGTTTCAGCCCAGCCAATTTATATTCACTTCTTCAAGTAAAATTGGCTTCTAGCAGTCCAATATCTTTCAAAACTTTGCAGTAATTCTCTGGAATTCAAACACAGGGTCTGACTCACAAACTGTTTGCTTCTTCTTTTGGCTTCAGAAACATTTGCTGAAAAAACCTTTTGTGCAAGGCAAGACAGGAAAGCAACATAGTTGGCCCTTGCTGCTCAGGCACGTAGAAGGCAAATTCTCCAACATAGCAAGCCATAAATCTTCTTGATTTCACTGAAGGCAAATCTTCCAAGGTTTAGTGTTCAGCAGCAAGCTATCACTTTAAACCTCGCTGCTCACCAAAGCAGCCAGGAGCAGAAGACTAAAAAATGCCTTCAAAAAACTTCTTAATGTTCCACCACATATTTCAAAAACAAACATTACCTCAGACACGTGGATTATGCAGCGTTCTGGGCCCATAACCTGTCAGCAGAGTTATAATATCAAATAAAAAAATAACAATACTACAGCAGAAGCTTACTTTATTATAGCTTCATAGTGGAAACTCAGAAATCAGACATCAGACCCTAAACAAAAACCTCCAACCAAATCCAAGACCAATACCTAAAGACTGCAGGCAGATGCAAACCATTATAACAGCAGCCATGAGATCCACCTGCACCCAATTGACCAAACCCAAACCACAAGCATTTCAGCAATTAAAGGCACAAACTTACTTACACAAATATAACCAAATACATACAATGAACAATATAATTTTGCACATTTTACAATACTTCTAACAAGGTGCCAGGTAAAAAGAATGCATGCTGGGAAGGGGAGCCAGTGGGTAGGAAGCCACCACCCATAATAATTTGATTTCAGGCCCCAAAACGAAAGAACTGAAAACAACCCTCCCAATTTTGGGAGGCTTACAAAAATTGGATCGAGGGCCCCAACAAAAGCCAGGACACAAAATGGGACAAGGTTTCCCTTGAATGCATATGTCTAGGAGGGAGAAAATACTGTATTAGACTATATGTAGCATGCTCAGAAACTTTTGTTTTTGATATGACAAAACTGCAAGCAGCTAATAGGATGGTTTTATTTATTATTCAGTTTATAATTGTTTGGCCATAACTATAAGTAAACAAAACAATGACATTCAGCAGAAAATGATATATATATGAAATTTGAGTAAGATCACAAGTAAGAATCTGATAACTGGATGCATATTGCATGCCAAAGATGAGTGCAGAGTTTAGAAAAATATGCATTTAAAATGCATCAGACTCTGCTAGCGTAGATGCTGTCTGGGGTAGTCTGGAGCTGTAGTTTAAAATATAACTTTTTCTGAAATTCATACTCTCCCCTAACATAGAGGACAATTGCTTCCCAGCCTTAGATGAAAAAGTTCACCTAGAACTGTCAAGTACAATTCTGCTCAGCCTTCAGCCCCATTAAGTTCTGAGGAACTGAGTCCCAGGTGGGTTTGCATGAAGCCTGTATCCAATGATGTTCTTACCCCAGCTAAAAAACTAGCTGTGCTGCCAGTTGTATATTTTCAAAATTAGCACATAGATGGTGTTCGAAAGAAGCTATGTTGTACAAAAAGTTATAAAAGAAATTGCACAAGAGGTTGTGAAAGGCCTTGCCAAACTGCTTGCACAACTGGTTGCATAATGGTGTATCCCAAAATAACTGATTCAGATTTTAACTCCTCCTTCATTATGCTGGACCTATGACTTTAGCCATAATTCTTTCCTGGACTTGTATTAAAGTGATCGAAATATGTGCATAAAAAGCAATAAACTGTATTAGTATCAATAATATTTTTAAAGTCTAACAGCAGATGAAATCTGTGTTTTGCTAAGAATGGAGATTTTGCTCCTTTATTCTACAGACTGAATCATAGCTGTGCATGGTGCTTTGTTGAAAAATAATCCTACCCATAGGACAAACTGCAGCATTTTCTAACATTATGATTGTCCCTCCATTGTCATCTGGTGCAGCGTAAGTTTTGAGTCTTCCTTAGGAACTGTCTTCCTGTTGGTTCTTTTGCAGGCAGATGGGTCTGCTCTCAACCAATACAGTGGAAACAGTGGTGGTGATATCACAGTCAGTAGCTGTTCCAGCATGGCCTGATTCACAGCTCCCACTGCAGCAAAGACCACCATGATGGTAGTCTATTCCTTGTTCTGACAGTGATTTTATGGGGGAAAAATAATGCATGAAAATGCAATCACTTTCCTAAAACACAATGAGGTTTTCAATTGCATTGCTGTGTATTTGTTACTGCTTCCATTGAATGTATCCTGTGCCTTTTACAGTAGCCAGGCAGGTAACGCTTGGTGTGCAGATAGGAAAAAAATCCCTTACATATTACCTCTGGATTAGGCAGTTGGTGAAATAACCCCAAGAAGAAGTTATTTCCAGTGACTGCTATACTAGTCATCTATAGTCAAGTACCTCTGATTGTGCTGTTCTCAATAGTTAGAAATGAGAGAGATCTGATACTAGCCTTCCTCATCTTCTACTGTATTCTCTGTTTACTCCCTAAAAGTAATTGCAAGGTATCTGAATGAAATACTTATCTGTATTTGCAATATACAATAAAGCAAAATGTACAATGGCAGAACAGTGTTAAATGAAAAATTAAAAGTAGTCTCACCACCAGCAGCAAAAGCATATGGTATGTATTGTTTAAATTGATCACAGCTATAATATCCAGTTAATTATTTTTTTGGTGGATTAAAAATCCACAATTAGTCTCCAACAGGAATTTTAATTGCAATACATCTGAATATAAATGTTTTTTGAAACAGTGTCATAATTGATCATCACAAAGAACATGTTTTAAGTATATAAAGCCAAAGACTCAGAAAAGAACACGTTTTTCTATTATGTTGTCCTTTGTGGTGGGCTTGCACATTATTTAAAAAAATGAGGCACATTTCTCTCCTTTGGAATAGTTCTTCTGTTGATAAGCAAACACATACATATTAATAAATTGAAACAATATCATAACAGCCTTTTAAACAGGGACTAGACGGCCATCTGTCAGGGGTGCTTTGAGTGCAATTTTCCTTCTTCTTGGCAAGAGGTTGGACTGGATGGCCTACGAGGTCTCTTCCAACTCTATGACTCTATGAAATTAAATATAAATGCCTTTAATTGGGTAAGAGCTTTACAATTTAGATAAAAGCTATGGCGAGGTTTAGGTTTAACATAAATATGTGGTATGTCTTTCTACATTCAAATGATAGATAGATAAATGAAATATCCATGAACAGTTGACTTGAATCTAGGAAATTGATAGAAAACAGAGACCTACAGAAGATAGCAAACATTTGGCAAAAATTTGAAAACTATAGCATTGTAATTTTGTTTTCCTCACAAAATGATTGTGAATGGACAAGAAAAAATAAATGTCACAACAGTAAATTACAGGAAGTGTTATTAAACATTGTCCTTCCACCAGAGGGCACCCTTAGTAAAACATTTTAATCACAAGGAAGCAATGCATTTAGAGTACAACAATGGGCGCAATATTTATTAAACTTGTTGGTGAACACCCTATCTTTGTAGGAATGCATTGTTCAAGATACAAATTCAGACCAGTCAGAGTTATAGATATATGGTATCTATATTCATATAACTACAATATCAATGACATCAAATTTAATTAGAAAAGAGAAATGTTCCTGAAGAACTTAAAAAGTGAAGGAGTCACTTTTGAAATGTAAACTCTTCCAGTGCCCTTCAGGTCTTTTGTCTTCTCTGCCTTTTATCTCACCAAGTTACCAGCTTTGCTACCATATGATATATTGAGAACTACTCATCACACTGGAGAAAGAATCCACTCTAAACCTGGTTTCTGCCTCCTGCAGAATTTTGGGGTTTGTAGTTTAGTGAGGCTGCTAAATGCTCCTCCCTAAACTACAAACCCCAGAATTCTGTGTGAGGTAGGAACCGGATTTAGAGTGGATTCATTCTCTAGTGTGATAAGACTACATTTCAAGCACAAGAAGCATGAGGGTTTAAAAGGGTTTAAAAGAGGCGGTGGTCTCTCCTTTGCTCAAGAAACCAGATTCAGATCCCTCGGCTCCCTCCAGTTACCGCCCAGTTTCAAATCTCTCGTTCCTGGGCAAGGTAATTGAGAGGGCAGCAGCAGAGCAGTTGCAGCAATTCCTAGACGACACAGCCGGACTAGATCCCTTCCAATTCGGCTTCCGTGCGGGGCACGGGACAGAGACTGTGCTGGTCTCCATCACGGATCACCTTCGATGCCAGCTTGACCAGGGCGGGTCAGCGCTGCTTGTGCTATTGGATCTCACAGCAGCATTTGACACAGTCGACCACAATCTCTTGACCCACCGCCTTGCTGTTGCTGGAATCAGGGGGACAGCTTTAAACTGGCTGTCCTCCTTTCTTCACAACCGTGGACAGCGAGTGGAGAGGGGAGGCCTGGTCTCTG
This sequence comes from Anolis sagrei, assembly GCF_037176765.1. NCBI lineage: Eukaryota > Metazoa > Chordata > Lepidosauria > Squamata > Anolidae > Anolis > Anolis sagrei. The sequence goes on along the minus strand of NC_090021.1, from coordinate 263,267,978 downwards.
AGAGGTCCCCTCTATCTTGTGGGGTTCCTCAGGGGGCCATTCTCTCCCCTCTGTTGTTTAACATCTATATGCGACCACTTGCTCAGCTGGTTCGAGGTTTTGGGCTTGAGTGTTATCAGTATGCCGATGACACTCAGAAGGCTGACCGGACTCTGTACCTGATTGTTTCCATCAGTGCCTCGAGGCCGTTACTGGATGGCTGCGTGCCAGCAGGTTGAGGGTGAATCCAGCAAAGACGGAGATCCTATGGCTGGGTGGACCGGGCAGTGGGGACATCCATCTGCCCACCCTGGATGGCGAGGCGTTACGCCCGTCATCATTGGTAAAGAGTCTGGGAGTCCTTTTGGACCCTCTGCTGACAATGGAGGCCCAGGTCTCCGTCGTGAGCAGAACCGCCTTCTTTCACCTGCGGCAGGCTAGATGGCTGGCCCCCTACCTGTCCAGGGACAACCTAGCTACGGTGATCCAGGCCACGGTCATCTCAAGACTGGACTACTGTAATGCCCTCTACATTGGCCTCCCTCTGTCGGTGATTCGGAAGCTCAAGTTGGTACAAAACGCAGCTGCTCGGCTTCTTGCGGGAATTCCGATGAGATGCCACTAGGCCTGGGTAACAACGCAAAAATTTGTTTCTAAAATCGATTTGTATTTGGGGGGTTTTTTTGTTTCGATATTTAAAATAATTACAAAATTTTCCTTTTAAAAAGTTCGATATTTACGAAATTTCGTAAATGGTAAAAAATTAACGAATCGATTTCCGAAACAATAACGAATTGATTTGTTAATGGCGGACGCGACCGTGAAATACGCTAAAAAACCTCCAAAAACTTCTGAAGCTTCCCTCTCCCTCTGTTCTTGACTGTTGGTGTGATATTATAATTTTTTTTCACTAATTAAACCATAAAACTGGCCCAGACATGCGGAAATAATAACGAAACGACCTCGGAACAATAACGAAACGAATACAATAACGAAACACGAAGCATTTACAAAACGTGTTTAAAAATTCGGTTTTTTTTAATGATTGCTCCAGAATGGTTTGTTATCGTTTTGTAATTGGAAAAAATAACGAATTATTAACGAATTACGAATTAACGAAACGAAACCGCCCAGGCCTAGATGCCACATAACACCAATCTTACTACAGCTGCATTGGTTACCAGTTGAGCACCGGATCACTTTCAAAGTGATGGTACTCACCTTTAAGGCCTTGCATGGTCTGGGGCCAATGTATCTGAGGGATCGTCTCACCCCCTACCAACCCCAGAGATCCCTCCGTTCTGAGGACCAAGATCTATTGGAGGTCCCCAGTGTCAAGACCTTGCATCTAACGGCAACCAGACACAGAGCCTTCACAGCAGTGGCGCCATCAGTCTGGAATGCTCTGCCACCTGAGGTTCGTGCCCTGCGGGACTTACCAGCTTTCCGCAGGGCATGTAAGATATACCTGTTCCGACAGGCTTTTAATGTTTGATACTGTTGTTTTTAAATTGTTTTAAATGGCTTTTAAACCTTGTTAGATTTTAGCTATTCTTGTAAGCCGCTCCGAGCCCCAGGGGAGTGGCGGCATATAAGTTTAAATAATAAATAAATAAATAAATAAATGATATGCAATGTGGAAAACTCACACTCATATTGACAGTTTTTTAAAAGCTGAATCAATATCTATGGGCAACGTCCTTGCAGACGGCCAATTCTTTTACACCAGAAGCCACGTGCCGTTTCTCAAGTAGCTCCTGACATGAAAAAATATATATCTATGGTCTACTTCCAACATTGCATGAGCAGATACAACAAGGTGTTTTAATCCTCTTTAATTTTCCGTCTTCAACTGGAGAAAGTGGGAATCATTTCCATTTGTGGCATTCATTTTTCTGGCTTCCTGATATCATTGGCCATGTAATATGACGGACTTATAAAAAATCATTAGTCCTATGGTGTGAGTTTGATAATGAAAGAGAAATTATGTAACCTTGAAACATAGGCCCCCTTCATCTCTGTATTATAGTTCTCATAACAAACCGACAACTCGCTGCTTTGCTTCCCTACATGCCCAATTTAGTAAGGTATAGGTGTCTTTTTCCTTGGCAGGAAGCATCCATTTATTTTTGCTCCACTGCAGTGAACGCTGTTGAAATGCGCGGTGGCGCTTGCACTGCGCAACTGGGTCAGCCTATGCGTCAGGAAAAGGAAGAAGAAGAAGAAGAAGAAGCCAAAAAAAAGTGTGTGTGTGGGGGGGGGGGGGAGATTGAGCCAGACCTGGGAATCCAAAAGTTAATTGTCAGCGTCTCGTAAACCCCGGTTTTCTTGGCGAAGAAGGCTGCTCCCTGGAAAACCTGGAGATGCCGACCTTGACTCGGCTCCTCGTTGGTTTCCATGGCACCCAGTTTTCATTGAGTTCATTGCAAGGAGTCCGCCCAATTCCCTGGGAAACACGATGGTGGAGGGAAGCTGCCCGTCTGCGCTCTCCGTGGTGCTGAAAACAGGCAGGCAGGCGCGCGCGGTGGGAGTGAGTTGCTGTCCATGGTGCTGAATTTACTCGGGAAGACAAGCGAATTGGACAAGAGCGCATTTGGGGTGACCCTTCCCTATACACACACCCCAAGCCTACTTATAATCTTGTTTCCAACACTGGAGCATATGTCTTCTGTGTTGCGCACCAAACATGAAAAAGTGTGAATGCTCCTTTCCGAAAACTGATCACAACAGTCTCAGAGAGTCACCCAAACTGGAGTGAAACAGGCCCTGGGGAAAAGGTTTGTATTTGCCCTTTTTGGGAGGGAAATTCCGCCTTTGACGGCTTTCTGTAGGAAAAGATTCAGCACCAAGCCCGGATCGCATGTCTCCTCTGGAAGCTTCCTCAAGGCTCTTGTCTCAGTCAAGCTCCCCATGGCTCCACCTGCACTTTGGGATGGAAGTGCCTTCAAGGAGACCTTGGAATTGAGCGCACGACTTCTGGTCCGTTAAGAAAAACCCGTGGGCTGCGGGCAAGACACGCATCCGCCTCCTCGTTCTGGTTCAAGCCCCTCTGCCTTGTGTACACGCGTACACACGTACACCGAGTCGGTCTCTCCTCCCCTCCACACCCGTTCGGTCTCTCTCCGTTCCACTCACACATACACACGCACGCACGCGCGGAAAGGACTCACACGCAGGCAGACACGCGCACACGCTCGGTCTGGATGCACAGCCAGAGCCATTTTTTGGAGAAAAGTTGGACATGAAGCCAATATGAGTCACCCTCGCTGCCTCTAACGGGAGCACCAGTCGAGTCGACCGAAGGAGCGGCCGTGGAAAACCTTCCCAGGGATGGAGTCGCTAAAGCAGAAGGTGCTGACCCCGGGCAAGGAGGGGCTGAAGAACCTCGCCGGGAAATCGCTGGGTCAACTCTACAGGTAAGGAACCCCATTCTCCTGGGGTGGATTCGCCCCCCACCCAACCATTGGTCGAATCAAAACAACATGACGACCATTTCATAGATAGATTTAGATCAATATCTGGTTCGAAGCTCTGTCTGCGGTCCTTTGGATTTTGCAAGACGGTGATAATCAAGGCTTTGGTTCTATAATGACAAAAGCAATGTTTAATTTTCATCATATTTCCTTCTGAACAAGGTGTGAATTATTTCAGTGGCAATTCCTTGTCTATGTGTCCTTAGAACACCCCTGAAATGACGCCAGCGGTAGGTGATTCTTTCCTCGGTGTCTAGGGACCTGTAGATGCGGATTAAGAACAATATGGACTTCATTTGAGTGATTTCAGAAATAATTTATTTTATTTTAAGTTTGCCATATATTTATTTCGAAAGACTTCCGACCCTATAAGCAGGATTTTCACTCTGGACCCCATTCCCTTGAACAGTCGCTCTTCAGACGAATTCAAACATGGGGCTGCATGAATAATTGATCGCCTATCGAATGTCTTCTCTCTGGTTGTCTGGGGCAGAACACTGAGGGGAAACCAAAACCAAAGAGCATGAAGGGAAACGGGTCCTCCTACCGAAAACCCATTGTAACCCCAATACAAAGATGTACCTACAGAGGGGAAAGGGTTGAAAACGAACCTCGAAAGGTGTACATTCTTCGAGGTTGGTGAGGCTCCAACGGGGAAACACTGCAGGCTTTCCACTGGACTTGTCTTTGCCAGTCCAACCCGTGGCATCGCAAAAGGACGAGAGAATGTTGCATCAACATCATTTCCATATCGTTTGGTTAAAAAAAGAAATCAATATCAACCTCCCCCTTGGGCTCAGAGAGAATTGGAGGTTCATACTGATTCAAGAAGGTCACCTTTGGTAGATAAGAAGGAAAATTACCCTAAGATGCGACAGTCCTAAGCTTTGTTAAAGCACACCATCTGAGGTTGTTCCAGCTTTATTTTATGGAACCGTAAACTGGGCTTTTATTCAATTATGATCCAAACAACAGGCAAGGATTTCTGTCCCATTCGGTTTCTCTACCCTACCCCAAGCCAAAAAAAGAATCCCTCCAACATGTTTACCATCATGGACACCCACGTAAATGGATGGGGTGGGAGGAGAGAAGGAAGAAATAGGATGAGAGCAAAGTGTAAATGTGTTTTGTAACTGAATTCCACTGTTTTCATCCTGAATAATTGTGTCAGTTTGCCTTCGATTAAATACTAGATATTGTATTACTGTCAGATATAACGTTGAGTGAATATCTCGTGTTGCTGAGAGATCTGTCTTCCAAGAAAAAGAGGACTCCTCCTTTTCTACCCTTCATTTTATACTAGGGCGACCTTTTCGTTGTTCACCATCTCCTGCGTTGCTTTGTTTCTCCCATTAAGGAGGAATCAGTGTTGGGAGGGTTTTTCCTGATCTCAGAAAAATCTTCCCTTGTTACATTTCTAAAATAAAATCTCCCCTGTTCCTTATGATATTGTCTGATGGGACTGAAATTGGTTCCTAGATATTCTGCCTTGCACAATTCCTCAATACATTCTTGTCATCCATTATATCAAGTGGAAGCCAAATTTTTAGTAAAGGAATCTGCGAATGGGTTGTTATCTCAATTGGCACAAGATAGAATTGGAATGTCTGGAGGGAAAAGAAATGGCATTCAGGAAGCAAATGCAGACCATCTCAATCCTAAATCGTATATATGTGCATGTATGTGTGTACACACACACACATATAGTTTAGGATTGAGATGGTATATATATGCAAATGCAGACCATCTCAATCCTAAATAATTGTGGGTGTGTGTATGAATTCGGATTGAGATGGGCTGCATTGGCTTCCTGAAGCATATATATATATATGCAAATGCAGGCAATCAATTCTATCTATCTATCTATCTATCTATCTATCTATCTATATCTCGTTCCTGTTGTTGAATCCGAAACTGTCCTTCTTGTATGTACTGATTTCCCGATCGCACAGAGTTATTTAAAAGGTGGGAAAAATCACCCAAGAGGGAGGTAGGGAATGCAAATGTGGACAGAACTCGATCCAATGTCCAACTGAAGGATCTCGCGATCCAATTTCCAGGCCTTTTTTCCTGGTGAGGATTTACCTCTACTGAGAAGACTAGAGAAATTTGGCGAGAGGAACACAATAGAAAGATGTCACGTGAATGAGAGGTGTATTTTGATCTCTTACCGTTAGATAAACAGGAACAAACAACCGTGGAGTGTCAGCCCAAACCTCAGCGACATTTTCCTTAAGGTTAAAATGTCGTGATTTATTTGCTTAAAATACCTCTATATTTTCCAAGTGGAATGGGGGAAAGCTTGGTATAACAACTAATAGTTCTACCGGGAGGAACTAAATCGATTTTGGTTGCCAACGGCAGAGGAGAAAGCCCTATTGCATTCACTTGCTTCCAAGTAGTCCTGGAAAAGGGTGCGTTGCTAGAGTTCCTCGGGATCTTTGAAAAAAAAAACACTTCTGTTGTCTTTGGAAGGTATTCCTGGGAGAATATATTCGAAAATCACTGTCGCTGAAGTGTAGGACTGGTTTTTCTGACCGAGAAAGGCGGGAGACAGCCATTTTGAGCTGAGGAAAACCATCTAGCCAGCCGTCTGCCTTTGAAAAGCTATGTTTCTTCCTTTTCAACGCCTTTCCCTTGTTCAGGGGATCGTCATATAATAAAATAACCTAGCCTTCCCAACGTAAAAGACAAGCGATACTTTATTTATATTGTTTAAAGAAAAGAATCTGCCATCTCTTCCCCAACATGGCGTCTCCGCCATCCTAAAAGACGCAACGCGCCTTGAGTGACATTTCATTCTATTGTCTGTAAAACTGGAGTACATATATACATGTTTAATAAGGGTGAGTGTGCGTGATGGATCTCAAGCGTGCCTAAGACAGCGTTCACAGGTGTGTGGGTTGCGTGTGGAAAGGAAATACATTCTGTACATGTCCAAAGGCACCCTTGCCTTGATCAGCCCACATATCCCTGTGTGGTTTATCCTTGGCGAAAGAAGTCAGGGCTAACTAACGCCTGATTCCGACTGGGGTTAACCTCGCTGGGGCCAATCCCCGGTCACTCGGAACAGATCCCCAGCATAGCCCTGGGTCACGGGGTGAGATCAGCCCCGGGCAGTGCCTTGACTGCGTTGTCTCCTTTGCAGAGTCCTCGAGAAGAGGCAGAAGCCCGGAGACACCATCGAACTGACGGAAGATGGCAAGCCCCTGGAGATGCCCGAGAAGAAGGCCCCGCTGTGCGACTGCACCTGCTTCGGGCTGCCCCGCAGGTACATCATCGCCATCATGAGCGGCCTGGGCTTCTGCATCTCCTTCGGCATCCGCTGCAACCTCGGCGTCGCCATTGTGGACATGGTCAACAACAGCACCATCCACCGCGGAGGGAAGGTCATCAAGGAGGTGAGACAGGCCTCCTCCTCCTCCTTCCTTTTCTCCTTTCTTCTCCTTCTCTATCCTCTCCCTCCTCTTCATTTCCCTTCTCCTTCTTCCTCCTCCTCCTTATTCTCCTCCCCTTTTTCTTCTCCTCCTCCCCCTCCTCCTCCTTCTGCTCCTCCTTTTCTTCTCCCTCCACCTTCCCCCTCTCCTTCCTCTCCTTCTTCTTCCTCCTCTTCTTCCTCCTTTTCCACTTTCCTCTTCCTCTTCCTTCCCTCCTCCCCTTCCTCTCCCTCCTTCTTCTTTCCCCCCTCTCCTGCCCTCCTCTCCTTTCTCCTCCTCTTCCTCTTCCTCCGCCTTCCTCCTCCCCCTTCCCTACCCTCTCCCCCTCTCTACCCCTCCTCTCCTTCTTCCTCCTGCTTCTCTACTTCCTCCTCTTCCACTTTCCTCCTCCTCCTCTTACTCTTCTCTTCCTCCTCCCCCTTCCTCTCCCTCCTTTTCCTTTTCTCCCTTTCCTCCACTCTTTTTCCTCCTCCTCCTCTTCCACCCTCCTCTTCCTCTTCCTGTTAGTCTTCCTCCTCTTCCTCCTCCTTACGCTCCCCTTCCTCTCCCTGCTTCCCCTTTCCTCCCTCTCCTGCCTTCCCCTCCTTCCTCCTCCACACTCCTCTTCCTACTCCACCCTCCTCTTTCTACTCCACCCTCTTCCTCCTCCTTTCCTCTTCTTCCTCTTTCCCCTTTCTCTCCCTCCTCCTTTCCCCCCTCTCCTCCCCTTCTTTGCTTCTTCCTCCTCCTTCTCACTCTCCTTCCTCCTCTTTCACCATCCTCTTCCTCCTTCTCCTCCCCTTTTTCTTCCTTCTCCTTCTCCCCGTCCTCTTCTCCCTCCTCCTCCTTTCCCTCTCCCCTCCTCTCCTTTTTCTTCCTCCTCCTTCTCTTTCTCCTCCTCTTCTTCCTTTCCCTCCTCCTCCATCTTTTCCTCTTCCTTTTCCCCCTCCCCTCTCTCCCTCTCCTTCTCCATCCTCCCCCCCCCCCTCCTCCCACGATCATGACTTCCAAACGCCCTTCAGGCTTCCGGGCATCCATTTTAAAGAGAACACTTGAGCTATGGCAGCTCTGACTAGCAGCTACTTCCCCATTAGTTGAACTTCTAATCGTGGACCACGGGATAGAAGGGCGGAGAGGATAGACCCTTCCCAAACTAGGCGAGGTGGGAGGAGAGTTGGATCCACAACCGAAATAATCTGGCAAAATCGGAATGCCAGGATTCCTATGTAGTCCTATGTAGGTTTCTCAGGAATTATCAGCCAATGCCCTAATAACCCATGGAGCACTTTGGGGAAGGGGAGGTCAGATGTTTAACCTTAAACCATAAACAGAACAGAACGAAAAAGGAGTCGAAAAAATACATTATGGTTTGCTCGAGCAATGTTTTTTTCTTTTTCTTTTTATATCCTCTCTTCTTTCCTGCGGCTTTCCCCTATCCATTTCCTTCCTTTCCCTTCCTTTTGTTCCCATCCTCTTGACTACTTCCTTTTTTAAAAAATCCCATTTTTCTTCCAAGGAGTTCAGGCTGACTAGTCGTTCTCCCTCCCTTCTTTTCCACGTGATTTTCACAATAGTCTTATGGGGTAGGTTAGAGTAAGTGAGAGAAAGAGGTCCAAGGTCTCAATGACTGAGCATACATCACTCAAACTCCTACTAATATGACACCCAACGACACCTCAAATCTGTCAGTTACTTCACCTCATCTGAATTTCTAATCGTGGAGCCCGAAACAAAGGGGCGGAGAGGAGAAATAGACCCTCCCAAGAGAAGCTAAAGGGAAGGGAGTTGAATCCATGAGGAAATAAACTGGTAGAAGCAAACGTGGTTGAGCCTTCTCAGAAATTATCAATAAGTGTCCTAAGCGATCGAGCGCTATAAAATATCAAGACACCGGTTGTTGCTAAGCTCCACCCAGGAATAATAAAGGCTACCTTCCATTTATCCTATCTGTGCACACTGATTTGCTCTCCTTGCAAGCATCGCCATGTAGGGGAGATTGAAGAACAGCGCTTCTCCCCATGTTGAGTCCTCCACGTCTTCAAAACAGCCTCAACTCTCAAGGCCCCAGTTTCCAATGAATGGGACTTCAATCCCACCCTCATATATCCTGACTCAGTCTAGACCACTGATTGGAGTTGCCATGTTTAGTCTTGTCTGTTTGAGGATTTCCAACAAAGGATTCCCCCAGGCAGGAAGCAGCCAGGCTTTCAAGCTGCAAGGCTATTCAATCCTAATCAAGCTGGCCAATTGCAACATTCACACACAGACAAGAGAGCTTTTTTTTTCCTACCCTGGACATTCCACAGATATATAACCCCATCCCCTGCCTAGTTTCCAACAGACCTCACAATGCCTGCCATAGATGTGGACAAAACGTCCACTGGGACTGTGGCACAGCTGGCTGGGAGTCAGCTGCATTAAGATCACTACTGAAAGGTCACGAGTTTGAAGCCAGCCCTGGTCGGAGTGAGCTTCCGACCATTTGTGTAGCTTGCTGTCAACCTTTGCAGCCTGAGTGACAGTTGCATCTGTCAAGTAGGAAATTTAAGTACCGCTTATGCAGGGAGGTTAATTTAACTAATTTACAAAACCATAAAATCTCCAGCATGCAAGCAAAAGAATGAGGAAGTACTCCATTGGTGTCACAAGTGGACAGTGAAGCGACAGCTCCCCTGGTGGCCAAAATACCCTCATGAAACTGGAATGTTTAAATATCCTCTGTGTGTCTGTCTATATATGTTGCGTGTCTATGACACTGAATGTTCGCCATGTTATATGTACATTGTAATCTGCCCTGAGTCCCCTGCGGGGTGAGAAGGGCGGAATATAAATACTGTAATAAATAAATAAATAAATAAATAGAATGCTTCTGGAACATGGCCATACAGCCAGCAAAACGCACATCAACCCAGACTTTCATTGGGTTTTCTTAGGCAATGAATCCTCAGAGGCCCTTTTGCCAGTCCCTTCCTCTTAACATATAGCTTACACAGCAGCTGGTTTTCATTGGTTGTCTCCCATCCGAGTACTAACCAAGGCTGACCCTACTTAACTTCCAAATTTAGACAGGATCTGGCGCCTTTAGGATACTTAGACCCGATATAGACAACTGCCCTATATTCTACATTTGTGAAGGTTATACAGGTTTCGAAACGGGTTCTTTTCCGTTTTTTTGCTTTTGTAGAATTAACATTGTAGAATTAACGCACGTTGACGCCACTCTAAATGGCATAACTTTATGCTGTGGAATCCCGGGAGTTTTATTTGGTGAGGGACCAGAAGTCTTTGGCAGAGAAGCCTGCAAACCTAGAAATACTACAACGGCGCTGATTCCATAGCATTGTGCCATGGCAGTTAAGGGGGGGTTGCCAAGCTGCATTCAGTGTACAGTATGGATGGACCCTTGCCCACTTTCCTTCTGTCTCAGAGGCGATCTCAAACACGAAATCTGTTTTCGTATGTTACGTGGCAGCTTCTGTGCTCCTGATCCATGCCACAATCGATGAGGGCTAGATCTTAGATAGCCTCAAATCCCCCTTTTAGAACCTTACACTTCTTTCCACCAAGCAGCAAATGGATTCCCTCACAAAGATCTGGAAAGTCTTAGGTTCATTTGGAGACACTGGAATTAGTAAGATTCTGATGTAACTGTCCTCTTGGTTTCATTCTGAGGTATCCTGGGATTTGCAGTATGGAAAGGAACACTGGGGACTAGTTTGGAAAGAGGGCTCAGGTCCTGCTCCAAACTACAAATCCCAGGATGAAACCATTGCAGTTGAAGTGCTATTAATTCCTCAGCGAGGGCTATTATTGCCAGGGCCATTTCCAGGATTTGATGACAGCAGGTGTTTTAATATCCTACCTACTCATTAGTTTTAATACTCTACCTACGCATTTGCTGAGTCTAGCGCTGCAAAGCTATACCCCTTGTCAAAACTCATCAACTCCTGGAAGATCCTTGTCAACAGAATTGTAATAGGAGCGGGTCTCTGTACCTATATAAACACATAAACACCTTTCTAGCCAAAGAATTAAAGCGGTTTGATACCACTTTAACTGTCAGGACTCTATCCTGGGAGTTTGATGCAGCACCACAGCTTTCCGGATGAGAATGCTAATCTCTCCTCTGTGAACTGCAATTCCCAGAATTCCCTGGAACGTAGGCAATAGGCACGGAAGTGCTTTCCAGGTGAGAATTGTAATCATTTGAACTGCAAATCCCAGAATTCCCAGGAATGTAGTCATGGAAGTGACAGTAGAATCATAATAGTGCACTTTATTTATATTCCGCTGTATCTCCCCCATGGAACTCATAGCGGTATAATTGTTGATTATGATACATTCTAGGTAAAATGTAAAATGGAAACAATCTGATACCACGTCACTGCCATGGCTGAATAATACTAGAGAATCATGGGCGTTGTAGTTTGTGAGGCAGAAGCACTCTTTGGCAGAGAAGCCTAAATATCTTGTAAGAACACAATTTCTAGAATTCCATTGCATTGAGCCCTGGGAGTTAAAGTAGTATCAATATACATTAATTCCATTGTGTAGCTGTGACCTAGGTCACAGTGTCTTTAACCTATTTTCCGAAACTCCCCCTATTTCTGCAACAACAACAACAACAACAACAACAACAACAACAACAACAGCAACATGAATTGTTCTGGTGGATAATGTGTTGTCGAAGGTTGTCATGGCTGGAATCACTGGGTTGCTGTGAGTTTTCCGGGCTGTTTGGACATCTTCCAGAAGCATTCCCTCCTGACATTTCGCCCACATCTATGGCAGGCATCCTCAGGGATTGAGGGATCTGTTGGAAACTAGGCAAGGGGAGTTTATATGTGTGTGTGTGTGTGGGGGGGGGGGGGGGATGTCCAGGCTGGGAGAAAAAAAACTTGTCTGCTTGAGGCAAGTGTTAATGTCGCAATTGGCCACCTTGATTAGCATGGAATGGCTTTGCAGCTTCAAAGCCTGGCTGCTTCCTGCCTGGGGGAATGCTTTGTTGGCATTGAATGTTTGCCATATGTGTTGAAAACCGCCCTGGGTCCCTTTGGGGAGATAGGGCGATCTACAAATAAAGTTTGTTGTTGTTGTTGTTGGCACTACAAACTAATTCAACCAGAGAATGTCCAGGGTGCGAGGAAGAACTATTGTCTCTTTGAGGTAGGCGTGAATGTTGCAATTGGCCACCTTGATTAGCATTTAATGGCCTTGCAGCTTCAGTGCCTGGCTGGTTGCTGCCAACCAGGCATTGAAGCTGCCATTACATTAAATTGTCATTGTTGATATCCTCTGTGGATCCGGCAAACTGTGTCCATTGATGGAATAATTGGCGACTCCATTTAGACTGGCATTTTTCAGACATCTTCAAATCCGACCCTGCTTTTGATAACAAGTTTTTTTTCTTTCCTTTTTTCCTTTCTTCTTTTCTTTGCGGGAGAAGAAAGCGAAGTTCAACTGGGACCCAGAGACGGTGGGCATGATCCACGGCTCCTTCTTCTGGGGCTACATCATCACGCAGATCCCGGGGGGCTACATTTCATCCCGCTTGGCGGCCAACAGGTAAGGGAACCACGGAATCTGTGTGTGTGTGTGTGTGTGTGTGTGTGTGTGTGTGTGTGTGGATTACCCGGAGTTCCTAAGAAGGGAGGGCAGCATTAATAAGAGGCCGCAGAGTTGGGCATCTATTCTGTGGGTTCAGATTGCCAGGAGGTTCATTAGAACAGCTTTGGTGAGCAGCCCTGGGGCTGGCCAGATCAGGAGTCAAAAGGAGGATGCCCAGAGATGGCAAGGAAGGAGAGGTCAATGTGTCACCTGACTTGCCCTGGGATTACCCCCTTCCCATTTTGCAATAGATAGAAAACGTTCTCTCTCCACAGCCAGGACAGAGAATATGTGCAATAACAAAGAAAGGGGGTGTCTTTCTTGGAAAAAGCAACCTTTTGCAAGCCTCCTATACTAGTTCTTTGTTATGTATAATATAATTAAGATTGCTTACTTTATTGTGTGTAATATATTGGTATGCAATTTCCCCCTTAACTCTATGTTGTTAGAGGTTGTGGGAGGGACTACAGATCATGTGACCCTGATGTTCAGAGTGAGACTCCATTTTAGAATGAATCAGAAATCAGTTGGAGTCAGTTGAGTCTGTTGATGTCTATTAGAGCAGGAGTATAGTCAGTATGCTCCAGTGAGATGTTAGTTAATATAGGAGTCTGTTTGCAACAGATGCATAGTACAGTATAGTACAACCACTTGAAGTATAGCACGGTATAGTATAGTTTTAAGTATATCAGTTTACATGAAACTAATAAGAATGTTGCAATTGGTTACCTTGATTAGCATTGAATGGCCTTGCAGCTTCAAAGGCTGGCTGTTTCCTGTCTGGGGGGATCCTTTGTTGGGAGGTGTTAGCTGGTCCTGATTGTTTCCTGTCTGGATTTCTCCTGTTTTGTATGCTAAATACATGAAGTTTTAAAGGAAATCAACTATGTTAACTACTTCTTTTTTGGTCTCTTGAGAGAATGATTAAAAAAGCAATACATTTTATGGGAGAGTAGATAATATATATTTTTGGGCATCTGAAATAACACTTCTGAAGATCTGCTATATATTTTGTGCACTGGCATATCTTTGTTCCCAACTGTTTAGAGAGATAACCAGGTATATCAGTCTAACAACTGAGAAGCGTTATTTGCCTTGCATGAATACTAGTGGATATTATTTACCACTAAGAAGAAGATTGGCTCAAATCGCAAGAAGATGATACTTTACAAAAATGTTATGATCTCTAACAAGGTCATGCCTTTCCAAAAGGTTATGATTTTTTCAAATAGTGTGAACACCAATTAATCTCCAAAAGGGTCACGCTTCCAAAAGTCTGTGGAGATTCCTGGTTTTCCCAATAGGTCTGTTCCTAGGGTTGTTTGGAGCACTGATTCAGAAAAGTCCATTGGATAGACTGCATCAGCTCCAGTTTCTTGGATATGGTTATCATTGGGCGAGCAGATGGTGACTGGTGCATAGCATATGTTCTGTATCTCAAAAACTAGAGCTGATGGGGGGGGGGGGACCAGTGCTGTTTTTGGAATCAGCAGCTCAAATATACCCAGAAACAGGACAAACATTTGAGGCACCAATATGTGTGTTGGCTAGTGTATAGTTTGCCTATCATACCTCGGCCCTATTTCTTTGCCTCGGGCAGCTGCATCTCTTGAGATGACCCAGAGCTTAAACCTCGCACCTCTTATCACCGAGCAAAATGGGTTCATTGGAGGGAGAGAAGTGCAGCCGGGCAAGTCGGGCAAGTCGGGGGTATAATTTTTCCAGGAGGCTGTAGAAGTGAAGCTTTACCTTGGAGGTGAAAGTAGGGGGGCCTTTTTTCGATGGAAAGGGTGCCTGGCACTTTAGACATGCTCAGTTGCTATATCTACTTTTACCACCCCCATTGAGGAGGCATCACTGTTTCATGAATAGAATATAGAATACTTTATTTGTATTCCGCCCTATCTCCCCAGCAGACTCAGGAGGGCAGATTCCAACATACAAAAACACAAAGGTGCCTTGAAACAATATTTGACATACAATGTGTTGTCGAAGGTTTTCAAGGCCGGAATCACTAGGTTGCTGTGAATTTTCCCGGCTGTATGGCTATGTTCCAGAAGCATTCTTTGCCTGCCATAGATGTGGGCGAAACGTCAGGAGAGAATGCTTTTGGAACATGGCCATACAGCCCGGAAAACTCACAACAACCCATTTGACACCACTTTATCTCGATGCTATGGGATCCTGGGATTTGTAAGAGATGGTTGAGACTTGTGAAACTACAATTCCCATGTTTCCGTAGCATTAAGCCATGGCAGTCAAAGCGTCAACAAACTGCATCCTTTTTACGCAACGTCCCTTTTGCGCAATGCTCACGGGCTGCACGGCCATGTTCCAGAAGCATCATCTCCTGACATTTTGCCTGCATCTATGACAGGCATCCTCAGAGGTTGTGAGGACTTCACAACCTCTGAGGATGCCTGTCATAGATGGAGGCACAACGTCAGGAGAGAGTGCTTCTGGAACATGGCCGTGTGCTGCCCGGAAAACTCACAACATAGAATCATAGAATAATATCGCGTTCAAAGCATCCCCACCAGATGGCCATCCAGCCTCTGTTTAAAAGCCTCCATAGAAGGAGCCTCCACCACACTGCGGGGGTAGAGAGTTCCACTGCTGAACAGCTCTCACAGTTAGGAAGTTCTCCCGAATGTTTATTTATTTATTTATTTACTATATTTGTACACCGCTGTGAGTCGCCCCCGGGCTGAGAACAGCGGTATATAAACAAAGTAAATAAATAAATAAATAAATAAATAAATACAGCCCCTCTCAACCCTGAGGCGAGTGGAGGCGGTTTACAGTTGGCAGTCAATGCCCCCAAACAACATAAAATACAGCTAAAAACATTACATATAATATAAACCATATAAAAGCAATAAAACCATAAAAACCATAAACCATAAATGTTTAGGTGGAATCTCCTTTCCTGCAGTTTGAAGCCATTGCTCCGCATCCTAGTCTCCAGGGAAGCAGAAAACAAGCTTGCTCCCTCCTCCCTGTGGCTTCCCCTCACATACTTATACATGGCTATCATGTCTCCTCTTCTGCAAGCTAAACATGCCCAGCTCTTTAAGCTGCTCCTCATAGGGCTTGTTCTCCAGACCCTTGATCATTTTAGTTGCCCTCCTCTGGACACATTCTAGCTTGTCAATATCTCTCTTCAATTGTGGTGCCCAGAATTGGACACAGAATTCCAGTATTCCAACTACCCAGCGCTATCCCTTTTCAAGGTGATCCCACGCAAATATACCCACAACTATGTTCCATTTATCTCAGTGGGATCTTTGCTCAAATAAACGTATACCGTATAAGGTTGCCACGTCAATGTAAGGACTCGCTAGACGTCCTTCGTCGTTCCTTTGGGCGCCGTTCGTTTGTCACTATTGAATCCTGAAGGCGGTTCGAAATCAAGTAGGAAAAAATGCGATTTAATCCCTCTCTTTTGAGTTCAGTTTAGTTTGCTGTGGTGTGGTCTATTTATTTATTTGTTTATTTGCTTTATTTCTACCCCGTCTTTCTCACCACATCGAGGGCCTCAAGGACCTTCAAGCTAATGCCGATTTATTGAATCCTGAGAGCGGTAGTTTTACAAGGTCTGTAGCCTTCTCTTGGCCAAAGAGTGCTGGTTCCCCACCAATCGACCACTCTCAGGATCCCTTTGCATTGAGGCGTGGCAGCTAGAATGCATACATTCAAGGTGTAGAGGCACCCAGGGTGTGACTTTGTCAAGGTCACGGATTCCTTTATTTACTTTGGCTCCAGCCTTCCCATTTCTTCTCCGTTGAAGTCGAAAACCCCAACGTCGAAGGATGCACATTATACACATCTTGTTGTGTGGAGATGGTGGATAAAAGACAGAAACGGATATTCTCCATTGTGCTGGCAAGGGGTGATGATGGTGGTTGTTTTCAGACGTTGTCACTGGTGCCCTGTGGGTTGGATGCAGGCATGTAGCGGGGGGGGGGGGGCTTGAGGGGCTTCTCATGGTGGTCAGCGAGGTCTTATTGGTGCATTATTTAAACTGTTATGTTTATTCATATCATGATCTGATCACCATACTCAATATATCCCATATGCATGGGGGTATTGGGGTAACACTGCAAAAGGTTTGCTAGGGTAGACCCTCTTTCACTCAGACTCACCCCCCCAATCAAACTCAGACCCCCCCCCCCCCCAATGAAAATCCTGGCTATGGGCCTGGTTGGATGGTTCATACAATGACATTGGCGGATGGATTCACAAGTACAATTCAGATATGTAAATAATAGCCCCAAACTTGGTACATGAAAATGGCTATGAAAGGTCTTTGCGTATTATCGCTGTGTGTGTGTGCTCTTGAAAACTCATCAGACTAGAGAATTAATCCACTTAAAGCCCAGTTTCTGCCTCCCGCAGAGTTCTAGGGTTTGTAGTTTAGGGAGGAGCCTTTAACAGCTTCACTAAACTACAAAACCCCAGAATTTTGCAGGAGGCAGAAACCGGATTGAAAGTGGATTTTTTTCTGTAGTGTAATGGTGGTTGAGGGTTGGAAACCATTTCATCTGACCCTGAAATTGCAGCCTATACTGACCATACTTGAGTGGGGGAAAGGAAGTTCCCTGAAGAGATCACATTCCTGGATATTCAAAGGGGAGGAAATAGTGGCATGCAAAGATGAGTAAGACAACCCCCTCTTAAACCCTTTTTAAAAAAAGTAGTTAGAGGAAATTGGGGAGGAATATCTCAGTCTAACCAGGCTAACTACTCATTGAGAGCTGGAGACTTGTGCTGTCAGGGTCAACCCAACAGTTTCTGATTGGCCAGCATCAACATTCTAACATTCTTAAGCAGCTGAGGGGGGGGGGGGGAGGAAGGGGCCTGAGGCTGTGAGGAATGGTGGGAGTTGAAGTCCAAAACACCTGGAGGGCCCGAGTTCGCCCATGCATGAGCTATCTCGACCCAATTTGCATATGGTTTCTGATTGGACAGCCTCAACATTCTAACATTCGTAAGCGGCTGAGGGGGAAAGGAAGGGAGCTGAGGCTGTGAGGAATGGTGAAGGTTGAAGTCCAAAACACCTGGAGGAAGGCCCCGAGTTTGCCCATGCTTGGTATAGACTCATGTATAGGAGCCTACACTAACCATATAAAGCTTGAGATAGGGACTCCTTTGCTTTCCGATAGTTCAATGTTCATAAAACTTTGTTTCAGGCAATAAAACGATGTTCAAAACACTGTTTGTTATTGCCTCCAGGCTATGAATCTAAGGTGTGTATGAAAAAATGAGTGTCGTGTTGTCGAAGGCTTTCATGGCCGGAATCACTGGGTTGTTGTAGGTTTTTCGGGTTGTATGGCCATGTCCGACCTAGATGCATTCTCTCCTGACGTTTCGCCTGCATGTGTGACAAGCATCCTCACAACCTTTGAGGATGCTTGCCACAGATGCAGGCGAAACGTCAGGAGAGAATGCTTCTAGGACACGGTCACAATGAGTGTTGTGTTTAGATTCGGGGCTCATCCCTAAGTGCCAATATAGGTGTTCCCGAATCCGGAAATAATAATAATAATAATAATAATAATAATAATAATGAAAGCTCAGACACTTATCCCAATAAGGGTCTCCCTTATCCCAAGAATTTCGAGATAAGGGAGACCCGGCCTGCTTTCTTTCCTCTACCCTGAAACAGACGGTCCCGGCTATTCCAGGAGGGATCTCTGAGAATCCCTGGCGCCGAGTTGAGTGCTCTCTTTTGAATTATCCGCTCCTTAAAAGAGAAAAAAGAAAAAAGGAAGGAAGAGAGGCGCGCGGCCTGGCCATTAAAAGCCCTGGCGATGAATGCACTCTCGAAGGGAGTGAATGGAGGCGCCTCGCCGGTAGGAAGGAGGGCAAGCAGAGAGGGAAACCTGGAGCCTGGCACAATGGAAAGGGCCCCGCCGCAGATGGTGCCTCCCGGGATTCCAGGCTCCGTTTCTATGGCGCCTGGCGAGAAGGTGAAACCATTCGGGAGCGGGGGGGGGGGGGGGCTACCTGATAATTAGCTCCTGAGAGGATTGCGGGCGCAGGAGGCAGCCGCCATTTTTCGCCCCCTCCTTATCCTCGCTAGGCGGGGAAGGCAAGGATCCTAGTGCCCCTTCTTTCCCTCCCTATCTCTCTCTACCCATCTATCTCCCCCCCCCCCGCTCCCACCCCCCCCCCTCTCTACCCGGGACTTCCCAGAACGTCACTGAAGAGACTTGTTTTTGTGGTTCTTGTCCTTTTCCGACATCCTTAGGGTCCTAAGGCGAGCCTCGTCCTGGGTTTTCTGAGGCGGAGAATGTGTGCCTTCCTCAAGGTCACCCAGCGAGAAATCGATCCCTGGTCTCCAGAGTCTTGGGCTGGGTCTACACTGCCCTATATCCCACGATCTGATCCCATATTATCTTTTTTATCCTAGACTAGCCATCCCCTGCCACGAGTTGCTGTGGCCGAGCCTGTGTATGTGTTTTGTGTGTGTGTATATATATGTGTGTGTATATATTTGTGTATATGTGTGTTTACATATATATACATACACACACACACACACACACACGTGTGGTTTTGTGCATGCGTTGTAATGTATTTTTTGTTTTTTGTCTTTTTACGTCTCTTCTGATGTGTTTTTCAGTGTTTTTTTTTAATGAGTGATGGTCACTCATTGGCCTGACAGGTGTGTTGTGTCCAAATTTGGTGTCAATTCGCCTAGTGGTTTTGAGTTATGTTAATCCCACAAACGAACATTACATTTTTATTTATATAGAAGATAATCTGGGAGTTTAGATTCATATTATCCAGTTCAATGCAGGCAATAGGGGCTCTAGATCCTGGGATATAGGGGGGGGGGTGCATTCAGCCCTAGTTCCCACGGCCAAGCTGGAAATCCATCCCTGATTTGCAGAGTCTTCCTTCAGCGCTGAGGCGACTGCGCCGTGCTTCTGCGTCCCTCCGTAGGAGTGGGTTTGTGTCAACGCTATGGCTGTAGGAGCCCCCGGTGGTCTCCCACAAGGGTGGTCCAACATCAAAACATCCGGGCGTCTCTTGAGCAACGTACTTGCAGGCGGCCAATTCTCTCATACCAGAAGCGACTTGCAGTTCCTCAAGTCGCTCCTCACACACACACACACACACACAAAATAACGCCATTGCTTCCACAAAAGTGCCTACAAAAACACACATACAAACAAACCAACTAACTAGCTGGTCTTAAAGGTACACCCACATTCATCTCCTTCCTCCATTACTGTATTATTGGATGAAACTAACAAGGCTGCTTCTTTTGAAAACTACCATTAAAGAGGAAATGAATCGATCCAAAGCGGTTCACCACAGCCCTGTTTTAAGAGGAAGAAGGGAGGGAGGGAGGGAGGGAAAGAGACAGAGGGAGGGAGAGGGAGAGGGAGGGAGGGAGAGGGAGAGCAAGAGAGAGAGGAAGGGTGAAAAAGAGAGGAAGGGGGGAGGAAGGGAGAGAAAGAGAGAGAGGGAGGAGGGAGGGAGAGAAAGAGAGAGCGAGAGGAAGGGAGGGAGGGAGACAGAGCAAGAGAGAGAGAGGAAGGGAGAGAGAGAGAGAGGAAGGGAGGGAGATCTGCCTGCTCTTTCTCTGTCTTCCACATAACTGTGGGATTGGAGCTGTTTTTCCTGGTGAGCAATCCGCCACCATTGCCGCAGTTCCACAGATTCAGGAGCCACAGGCGTTCTTGAAGGGCATTTAATTTACACCCACCATGTATCTCGAAGTCTTGCTCGTTGCTAATGCTGAATGCTTCAGGTTGGTTCCAAGTAGCCACTCTTTGGTTTTGTTGCTGTTGTTCTGTGCCTTAAGGCCAGTTCTGACTGAAAGCGAACCTCCGGGGCCCACTTTCCTGCCCAAGGTCACTCACTGGGCTTCCATGGCCCAGTCAAGACCCCAGTTCTGGTCTCCCAGCATTCTGAGTACATCTGCACTGTAGATTTTGTGCAGTCTGACACCACTTTAACTGCCGGAGCTCAAGGCTATAGAATCAGGAGACTTTAAATGAGGTCTTTAGCCTCTTTTGCCAAAAGGTGCCGATGCCTCACCAAGCAACGACTCCCACGATTCCATAGCATTATCAGTTAAAGAGGTGTCAAACTTCATTAATTCCACATTGTGGATGTACCCCGTGTTACAAACGGCATTGATTAGAAACATGAGCCCTTGTATTCAATGGAGGCTCTCCTGGGTGGCGTCTAGGGCACAGAGATGGTTGGCGTTTCCCCAATGGATCAATAAGCCGGGAAGGGAGCAGCTGGAGCCTTCGATCACACACCACACATCAATTGCTGCGACTTCAAGGCTTCAGCCTCCCTCCCTCTGTCCAGGGAGGAAATCCCATGGAACTCAATAGGATTTTTACTCCTAACTAAAGAGGGACGGTAGTTTGAGAGATAGCTCTGTTTGTATCTTGAACTACCGCCTTGGGGACCAGCGTAGTCTTACAAGGCTTTTAGCCTTTTCTGCCTAAGAAAGAGTGCTCTTTTCAACCAAGCTCAACTCCTAGAATTCCATAGCATTAAACCATTACAGTTACAGAGGTATCAAACTGCATTACATTTATAGAAGAAATGCACCCAGAGTGTTGTGCTGTGTGTGGCTATTTATACCTTTTAGGGTCTTCCAAAAACCAACTCATCTCTATTCAGCCAGTGAGATCTAACTGGGCTCAAATTGCAGCCATTTGCCTCTAATGGCCACATTTACACAATACAGAGGGAAGAAAGAGCCCCAGTTAACACTCCTCATTTATCCAGGCAGGAAAATGCTCTCCTTACCAGCTCATTCAGTCTCAGGTTAAATAGAAAATAATGATTATGGGTTTTATCCAATCAAAACCTTATTAGCGAAGCCTTGAATGACGCCCACCCTTTCTCCTGCCTTCTTTGGCTCTGTTTGTTTTGGTTGGCTAGGGAGAATCGGTGCAATTTTGATACTTCCAATTTACCAGTTAGGACCACATTAAGACTTTCTGAAAATTATAGATCATGGGGAGTATTTATATGAAGTGTTCCCTTTTAATTCAGCACCTTTTCAGATTTTCTTACTCTATAGCACCATCAACTAAGCAGATGAATGATTTCTGAATGGCTTCATTGACACACCATCTCATTCAAGAGAATAGAAATGCATCAACAGAATATATTTTTAGCATTCAGTAACCTGTGGAAGAGGGTCAGTTCAATTTTAAAAATATCCTCTAGCTCGAAAATGTAAATCTAAACCTTTCTCATCTCTCTCCTCTCTCTCTCTCTCTCTCTCTCTCTCTCTCTATATATATATATATATGGAGATAAACCAGAAAAGAAGTAGACATACATTATTCATCCCCTGTTGTCTGGAATGATCACTTGATCACAAAGGGCAGCTCCAATTAAACCCTGATTAAATATCTAAACGTTACACCATGATTAATTAATAATTCAATTATCCTAATTTAAATTGGTCATACCATTCCTGATCCCCCCCCCCCCCCCCCAGCACACAATAGTAGACCTGTGATTCAGATTTAGTGAAAAGACCTGTCTGGGCTGATGCAAAGGAAAAAAAGGTAGTGCTCATATACCATATATACTCGAGTATAAGCCGACCTGAATATAAGCTGAGGTACCTAATTTTACCACAAAAAACTGGGGAAACTTATTGACTCCAGTACAAGCTGAGGGTGGGAAATGCAGGTGGTACTGGCAAATTTCAAAATAAAAATAGATTCTAGTAAAATTACATTAATTGATGCATCAGTAAGTTAAATGTTTTTGAATATTTACACAAAACTATCATTTAAGAAAAGACTGTCCAACTCTGACTAAATCATTATTCTAACCTTCTTCAGTGTAAATGTGCTTACATATCCTTCCAATGATGATGGTGATGATGATGATGATGATAATAGAGTAAAATAATAAATGTAATAAAATAATAATGATAGAGTAAAATAATGGGAATGTAATAATAATAGTAATAATAGAGTAAAATAATAAATGTAATAATAACAACAATGATAAAGTAAAATAATAAATGTAATAACAATAATAGAGTAAATTAATACATGTAATAATATTAAATAGAGTAAAATAATAAATGTAATAATAATAACAACAGAGTAAAATAATAACCTTGACTCAAGTATAAGCTGAGGGGGACTTTTTCAGCCTAAATACTCGAATATATAGGATATGTGGATTTGCTATGTATAGTAAAGTATCTTTTTTATTAAGGTTGGACTAAAGTAAATGAACACAGAAATAATACATAGTACAGTGGACAGAGAATGAACCATGCTTTTAATTATTTACAGCAACATAGTGATGTTTTATTCTTTTGGTTAAAATACATGACAATAAATATTAAATGTAGTATTCACAACCAATCCAGAACAATACAGTGCTATATCTCACATGAGTACACAGTACTGGAAAAGAAGGAATCATTGTAAACATATATAAAACAATTCTATGGGCTTCCATGGATTACAACTCCATTTAATCAGAAGCTCTGAGTATAATTATATAAATTTTGTTCTTGCTCTTTATACTAATGCCATGTGTCTATGGACATATATACACACCAGCTTCCTGACCATGTATATGATTCCTTTATTTCAAAAGAGAAAAAGTGACAGGTGAAATGATGTGGGGAATGTGGTCCCTACAATGAAATACATGGGGACAGAATTATTGGAGGTAGAATGTGTAAGCATTACAACAAAGTCATCTCCTCGGATATGTGGCTTAAATCAGTGGTTCTCAATTATTGGCTCTCCAGGTGTTTTGGACTTCAACTCCCAGAAATCCCAGCCAAAGATTTCCTTTCAGCTATTAGGAATTGTGGGAGCTGAAGTCCAAAACACCTGGAGCACCAAGGTTTAGTCTAGAACCATTGCCTTAAAGGAGTAATAAAAAATACAGAACAGGTAAGATCATATAATTTGAAAGCCACTCTTATACTGAAAACTGCACTGAGTCGCCTTTGGGCTGAAATGGGCAAGATAGAAATAACGTAAATAAATACAATATAAATAAATACTCTAGCACTGACTATACTGCATGAGCCATTAAAAATAAATTTTAGATGTTTCAAAATTCTGCTTCTCAGATTTTTTTTTTAAATGTTAAACTGTACTGGGAAATTTTGTAATTCATTCAAAAGATAAACTGTTCTCCCTGGAGGGATCCAGGAACAACAATTAATGACTTAAAGGCACAGAGTAACAAAATGTTGACCGAAAGAAAAGATTTGTTGTTATTCATTTGTTCAGTCATTTCCGACTCTTCATGACCTCATGGACCAGTCCACGCCAGAGCTCCCTGTCAGCTGTCACCATCCCCAGCTCCTTCAAGGTCAATCCAGTCACTTCAAGGATGCCATCCATCCATCTTATCCTTGGTCGGCCCCTCTTCCTTTTTCCTTCCATTTTCCCCAGCATAATTGTCTTCTCTAAGCTTTCCTTTCTTCTCATGATGTGGCCAAAGTACTTTATCTTTGCCTCTACTATCCTTCCCTCCAGAAAGAAAAGATAAACATTCTAAAATTGAACACATGTCCTTATGGATACAATTTTTAGTTTTCTGTGCAGTGGAAAATAAATAAATAGCTCATTTAAAATGGGGTTTGAAGCATTTCTAATTAGAAATGCTTCTAATTTTTAAATGATTAAATGAAACATTGTGTAATATATTCCATGTCTGCTGTGCCTAACCATACTACTAAAACAGAGATAGGCAAAATGTGGAGGAATATTTCTAATTGAGGAGGCATATTTCTGCTGATTTTCAGTTGGAGTTTGTGCTGAACAAAAAGTGGAGGGGCTTAGCAGTTTGTGAATGTCTTACCATTCGATTCAGCCTTTGAAAACGAGTTGTTGTTGTGTGCCTACAAGTCAATTCCAAGTTACAACAGTCCCATCCTAGACTTTTTTTGGCAAGATTTCAGAGGTTTCCTGTAAGCTTAAGAGAGTGTGACTGACCCGAGGTCATCCAGTGGATTTCCATGCATGAGCAGAGATTTGAAACTAGGTCTCTCAGAAATCTAAAGTGCATCTATAATCTAGGT
Source organism: Anolis sagrei (assembly GCF_037176765.1). Lineage (NCBI taxonomy): Eukaryota > Metazoa > Chordata > Lepidosauria > Squamata > Anolidae > Anolis > Anolis sagrei. Next base: position 263,243,442 of record NC_090021.1, on the reverse strand, counting down.
GCACCACAAGGCTCTCAAGGGAGGGAATTCCTCGACCTTTTGCTAGATGAATTATAATTTCCATGTACATGCAGAAGTGGAAGTAGTATGGCCTCCTTATCTGTGAACTTGATGTTAGTTTCACTTACTTACACTCCCCCAAAAATTCCCGCCTGGAAGTGTTTGGAGGGTCTCCTTATGTCTTCCATTGCTATTTTATGGAATGCATCTCATTCAAATATAATCACTATTATTGATAGTTTCAGATATCTGTAGTGGCGGTGTGTCTTGAAACATATCACAAGCAGATACAGGGGTCATCTTGTATATGCAAAGGTGATAAAAAAAAACATATATGGAAAGGGGTGCATTTTCTGTTCAGTGTAGAGCTTGGAAAATTTCATTTCTAATCAGAGAGAAATATTTTTTTCATGTCTTTGTGTCTATTATAACTGGTCCTCCATATGCTCAGATTCCATGGATTAAATAATCCATCTCTCTCTCTCTATATATATATATATATATAATTCCAAAAGATAAGCTTTGATGTTGCCATTTATAAAAGGAGGAGCCCCCGGTGGCACAGTGGGTTAAAGCCCTGTGCTGGCAGGACTGAAGACCGTCCCCTGGGCAACGTCCTTGCAGACGGCCAATTCTCTCACAACAGGAGCGGTTGCTCCTGACACGACAAAATATTTTTTTTAATAAAAGGAACACAATTTTACTATATAGCATATAATTTGATTTGAGTGTCCACAGATGTTGGTATCCATGGAGGATTCTGGAACCAAATCCCAGCAGATACCCATGACCTCTTGTATTTGACCGACATACTACGAGCAACCATGGTTGATGCTTAATGTATTACACTAAATGATATCATGAAGATAAGCTCCTATGACAGAAGCCATTTCTAGCATTTAGATCTTGGATCCAAAATCTCTGGAACTGGAATAACCCTTGATAGCTCTTCTGTTTCTATCCCTGAAAATTGTACCCCTCCCTCCCAGAGACATCCAGGGAATGTAATTTGCCATTTATACATAATTTCTTTCCACTATAGAGCTGATTTTTGGACTATAAGTAATTTTGCTTAAGAAAGAACCAGTCTGACATGCTGGGTACTCACATTCACTACAAAGACATTTTAGCATTGTAAACAGGCTGCTGGTTGGAGGAAATTATATTTAAATGAGGGATCTCACAACCAGAGATTTCTGAGCTTTATGCAGAACATATTTACTGGATGAAAATCACATGTAAACTTGCCAGTAATACATTCTGCATAACTTAATCAAATTATGGGTTAACTTTAACAGATTTGATCATTCATAAGTTATTTCTAGAAAGCTCTAGGTCCTCCTGGGCAACCCTATAGTCAAGTTGACAGAGTCATGTTGGAGAACTTAGAAATTCCTAGAAAGGACACTTCTCTAGCCATTTGTGGGTCATCCGGGATTCTCTATGACAGTGTTTCTCAACCTGTTGGTCTCCACATGTTTTGGCCTTAAACTTTCAGAAATCCTAACAGCTGGTAAACTGGGATTTCTGGGAGTTGTAGGCCAAAACACCTGGGGACCCACAGGTTGAAAACCACTGCTGTATGGTCATCTTCTGGTGGGACTGACCATAGAATCACACCAGAAGATCTATAAATTCCTAGAGTTGTTTCCCCCTAGATAAAAAGCATTTTTATGTATGGCTTTCCCACTTTTGTGTAGGTCCAGTGTCAATTATCATAGTGGAAATGGAGACCTACTGGACTTTAAACAGAAATAAGAAGTTGTGACATAATTAAGTAGCAGAATATTGTTTGTGGTGAACAGAAGTTACTTCTGCCTGTATGTGTTGGTCTTCCTAACCATAATACTGGCCAGGATTAGAGGAATCATTGGTGTATTCATATTCTCTGCCCACAGTTCATTCAGAGACCTGTTTAGCTGATGTCTGCTCCCATTAATTTTGTGGTTATTATCAAGCAGCAGCAGGAACTAGCTAGCAGAATATGTGACATTTATATCAAAGAAAATACAGACCTATCATATAAGGCTTGGGGAAGTTAGCATGGTCTTCCTAATGTTTGTAGGTAAATATAAACATCAGCTGTAGTAAAAATGAGCATTGTCTTATTCTGTATGCATGCGTATGTTTGCAAATGTCAGCCTTTCATTTTATTACATCTGCCTTTTCAACATTTCCCTGCAAAAAATGCATCCACCACTTTGCAGATAAAATAACTCCGATTCATCTTAATGTGGACACTAGAAGTGACACTAATCTTGTGGGTGTAATGCTGTCCCATGTTTGTCCAGTGTTGGTTTTGCTTCAGTTCGTAAAGCCTGAGGATGCTGCCAGGATCATTCAAGAAAATAGAGTAACCACATGTGTCCTAGACATTTGTCCCTTCTGGCTTGTGAAACAGACCAGAAGGGAGCTGGCTGAGTTGGCCAGGAGAATGATCAATGTTTTTGTACCACAAGTAGGGTCCCAAAGAAGACTGTTGTGCAATCCACCCATGAATCCTACTATAATGTACAATTATAGACCACTTTATAGACAACATCTCATTTTGGGGAGGATGGCTCTACAGTATTTGATGGCATCTCAACTCTAGGAGTTCTTGGAGGAGGCAGATTATCTAAATTAATTTCAGTCTGATTTCTGTCCTGGTTATGTGATGGAGACAGCTTTGGTTGCCTTGTGGAATTGTCTATGCAAAGAATTGAAGAGAGGGAGCTTGTACCTGTAGCAGTTTTTGATACCATTGACTATTCTTCCGAGTCACTGGGATGAGGTTTGAAAAGACCATTCCACGCTGTTATTTCCTGAAGGGATGGTCAGAATCCACTCATGAAAAAAGTGGAATGTTAAATAGCCTCTGTGTGTCTGTCTATATGTGGTGTGTCTATGGCATTGAATGTTTGCCATGTATATGCACATTGTAATCTGCCCTGAGTCCCCTGCAGGGTGAGAAGGGTGGAATATAAGTACTGTAAATAAATAAATAAATTATCAGAGGGTGATGCTAGGGACTTCCTGTTTGACTCATTAACCATTGGCCTGTAGAGTGCCCAGGATTTACTCTTGCCCCCTATGTTATTTAACATATTAATGAAACTGCTGGAATACATATTCCAGAGTTTTGGGTACAGTTGTCACCAGTATGCCAATAACAACCAGCTTTATTACTCCTTTCCACCTGATTCCAAAGGGGTTAGTTTTGTGCTAAATTTGTGCCTGGTAGCTGTAACAGATTGAATGAGGGCAAACATCACAAAGATTAATCTAGACAAGACAGAAGTGCTCCAGGTCAGTCAAAAGACACCTCAGAGAATAGAGATTTAGCCTGTGTTAAAAGGGATTACACTTGAAAATGCAGGTTTTGCAATTTGGGTGTAGCCTTGGAGTCCATCCTGAACCTGAATGTTACCAGAACTGCCTTTGCACAGTTTAAGCTAGTACAGAAACGGTACCCATACTTGGAGAAATTGGTTGTGGCTAGAGTAACACATGCCTTTATTACTCTCATTTGGATTGCTGGAATGTGCTCTTTGTGGGGTTACCTTTAAAAAGTGTCCAGAAATGTCAAGTGGCCCAAAGAGTTGCAGCTGGGCCTGGCTTCTAAAACAGACAACTCCCTCATTATCACAGATCCACTGACTACCAGTCTGCTTCTGTGCACAATTCAAAGTGCTGATAAAGACCTAGAAAGACCTATGCAGGTTGGGTCCAGGCTATTTGAAGGGCCATATCTCCCTTTACAAGACCATAAGAGCAATAAGATATTCTTTTGATGATCTGGTAGTTTTTCATGTGTTGGCATGCATTGATTGGATAATCTGAATGTGAAAACATAAGAAGCATTTCTTGTTTTCTAAAAAAGGGACCAAAGCAGAACACTTTGCCTTCTGTGTATTTGGGTGCTAAGAAGACTGGAATGACTACTTCTGTTGATTAGTCGTCAGTTGTTAATTTTTTTTTTTACTCAGAAACATTAGTGACATTGTGACATAATTAGTTTGATGGCACATTTTCAATAATGAGAACATTACCAAGGTCTCATAGCATTATGTTATTTCATGTAACTATTGTAATATTGTTAAAATGGATGTTTCCAGCATGTACTCACTTTCAATATGACTATAATGATAATGCTTCTGTCTCTGTCATACAGAATTCTGTTTATTTAGAAGATTAAGGGTATTATCACACCATGTTTTTATACTATTTCAGCAATAAATTGTGCCATAAGCTCCTCAGTCTTATTGTGCCATTCCTTTTCAGGTGATGTTGTGGTGCAAGATTGTTGAAAAGATTATTTTTCATCATGTAAACAATCTGTTTATGATCCCCCTTTCCTGAAACAATTAAGAAGCAGTTTGGGTGGGGATATCTTGTAGCACTCATGTCCATGGGCGCAGTACAGGTGTGACCCAATTATTCCATCTTAAAATATTCCCAAGGAAATCTCTGGCAGAGAAACAGCAGACAACTTCAGTCTTCAGGCAAAGAATATGAGTTCTCTAGTATATTGAAAGCCCTCTTAGACCCCTTCCACGCAGCTCAATAAAATCTCACATCTGCTTTGAACTGGTATATATGGCAGTGTGGACTCAGATAACCTAGTTCAAACCAGATATTGTGGGATTTTCTGCCTTGATATTCTGAATTATATGGGTGTATGGAAGGGCTCTATGACCCTTTTTCTGATTACTGATTTTTTGTTTGTTTGTTGCATCATTAAAACATTATTGTGTATCATACTATTTTGCTATCATAGTACTATTATGGTCATTTTTAAAAAAAAATAGACAAGTTGATCACAAAGTGAGAGGTGATACACAGGGGCTGGTAATGATGCCAAAATGTAGATGCAAAAAAGTGCAAATTGTTTGAAGTAAATTTAATAAGATATCAATGGACAACAGTACCAGTAGAACTTCCCCTGACTTTCTGTCAGAATGGATTATCAGTCAGAGAAACTTCAGTATTGTACTCTTGTTTGAAACCAGATCAAAGTAGGTGCAGATAATTTGTGGAATCCATATGTACCTCTTCCAAGGGGAAGTTTAATCCATAGTGGGGGTTCAACTCATGTCCTATTCCCATTGAATCTTATTGCCCTTTCCCGTTAAGACAGTGGTTCCCAACCTTTCTCCAGTTGTTTTGGACTTCAACTCCTAGAAATCTCAGCCAGCTTATCAGCTGTTAGAAATTATGGAAGCTGAAGTCCAAGACACCTGGAGGACCAAAGGTTGTGAGCCATCACTCTAAGGTAACAGAGCAGTTTGAGATGCCAGTTATTCTAAGCTTACTATTGGCACTGCAATTGTGATGTTTGGCTGATTCCTACACCTCTTTTTTGTAAGGTTTTACTTGGGAATAACACATTTTGCCACGTTTTGGAAACTATTTGGAGGCACTGATCACAAAGAGGAATGAAAAGGCTGTTTCTGACTATGTATTGAAAGAAATGTGTATTAGGTGGGATGACATCATAGTGCCATTAGGTTATCCCTTCATATTGGCTGGTGCTTTTAGTGCATGGATAAAACAGGGGGAATCTGAAGAGTGCAATGACAGACTGACAGATGGTGTGGAGTAGCATCTGTTAGCATGGCTTAGTTAGCTCTTGTATCTGATATTTGAGTTGTTGACTCTAATTTGTTCAGTGTGCAAGGATGAAAAATATGTTAGCTTTGGCGTATTGCTGGCTCATATGCCAAGACCATACGCAGGCTAGGTAGACCTACCCAAAACTTTAAAGGAAAGTCTTAATGTTTTATTAACTTGTCTGGATAATACAAAATGATGTGATCTCCAGTATCTAATATTTTCCTCATCCCTTTAATAGTTCTTAAGGTGATCTATATTTATTTTAAAATCTCAAACAGAATTTTTATTGTCTGAATGCAATATTATGATTTTTAAAATTTTAATTATATTGTAGACATAATGGTTTAAAGATTTTCTTGACTTTTTTCATTCTGTGTTGATTTTGAGTTTAAGCTATACACCAAGAACATGATGATGTTGGTCTGCAACTCCCAGCATTCATCACCTCTGCCCATACTGACTAGGATGCCTGAAACTGGCAGTCTAATAACATCTGGAGGAATGAATTATTTCCAACCCTGGTAAACACATATAGCTAGGAATAAGTCCCATTGAACTCTCTTGTAGTTCTTTGAGGAGGTATACAGGTTTGCACATCTCCAATTATCATAATTTGCCAGACACATCCCCAGCACCACTTTTGTCATCCTAATTTTCAGCTGCATTTAAAATATACAGTTTGTCTCTCTTTTTCCCACTTTTCCTTTTTGTCCTCAGTTTCCACTGAATTCAAAGTGGGAGGAGAGGAGTGGGTTAAATCTTGCCCTTCCTAGTAGGCCCAAGAAAATGCAAACTGCTGCAGCCTGTCCTGGCGCATTAATAATAATTCTGTATCTGTATGCTCACCCAGTCTTCCTCTTTTCTGTTTTTTATCTTCTGTCTATCTGGAGTATTTCAGCAGCATTGGAACTGGGAGGGATGGCAAAGAGGACTGGAGAAACATAGACTTTCAACAATAGTGCTATGTAAACCTTGTGCTTGTGTGCTTTTGATGGATTTCTAAATTATAATGGCTCTGAAATGGAGTCATCTTGGCAAGAATTGTTTCAAGGTGTTTTAGCCATTGCTATCCTCTGAGACTGATCTGATGTGACTTGCCCTAGATCACCCAGTGGGTTTTCATTGCTCATGAAGAATTTGAACCTAGTCCCCCAGAATACTACTCCAATACTCAGAGAACTACATGATGATAGCTCTCATGTTCTCTGCTAAATCACCAAGCCACACAGCTTCTGCCTTTGTATTAAGCCACAAAATGTAAGTGGCATGCAATTGCTATAACTTTATACTACTGATACACATTTCTATCTTTCAATAAAATCTTAGCAATCAGGCCAGCTAATGGTGTAAGCAGGCACCAGCTGCCATGGATAAAATTCAAGTAAAAGCCAGCCAAGTGGGCAATATGTCAAGTGCACCTTCCTCTTTTTCATTCGCCTTGCTTTCCTCGCTCTCTTCTACCCTCATTAATTATTTGTCCTGTACACTTCTACATACCAGATTCCCTGTTTTCCAGATGTTTAGGGCTGGGGATATGGGAGTTACAGTTAAATAGAGCTAGCTAGATTTTCATTTTTGCAATTTTTCTCAGCCCTTTTTCTCCTAATTTTTTTTAAAAAGCAACAACATTCATTATAAAAATCATAGAATCATAGAATTGGAAAAGACCTTGTGGGCCATCTAGTCCAACCCCCTGCCAAGAAGCAGGAAAATTCGATTCAAAGAACCCCTGACAGATGGCCATCCAGCCTCTGTTTAAAAGCCTCCAAAGAAGGAGCTTCCACCACACTCCAGGGCAGAGAGTTCCACTGCTGAACAGATCTCACGGTCAGGAAGTTCTTCCTAATGTTCAGGTGGAATCTCCTTTCCTGTAGCTTGAAGCCATTGTTCCGCATCCTAGTCTCCAGGGCAGCAAAAAACAAACTTGCTCCCTTCTGGGTCATTGTAGGTTTTTTCGGGCTATATGGCCATGGTCTAGAGGCATTCTCTCCTGACGTTTCGGCTGCATCTATGGCAAGCATCCTCAGAGATAGTGAGGTCTGTTGGAACTAGGCAAAAGGGGTTTATATATCTGTGGAATGACCAGGGTGAGACAAAGGACTGTTGTCTGCTGGAGCTAGGTGTGAATGTTTCAACTGACCACCTTGATTAGCATACAATGGCCTGACTGTGCCTGGGGCAAACTTTTGTTGAGAGGTAATTAGATGTCCCTGCCTGCTTCCTCTCTGTTGTTGTGCTGTTGCAATTTTAGAGTTTTTAAATGCTGGTAGCCAGGAGGAAACCATGAAAATGAACAAAATCTGCCTACCAGTATTAAAAACTCTAAAATTGCAACAGCACAACAACAGAGGAAGCACAGTCAGGCCATTGTATGCTAATCAAGTTGGTCAGTTGAAACATTCACACCTAGCTCCAGCAGACAATAGTCCTTTGTCTCACCCTGGTCATTCCACAGATATATAAACCCCTTTTGCCTAGTTCTAACAGACCTCACTACCTCTGAGGATGCTTGCCATAGATGCAGACGAAACATCAGGAGAGAATGTCTCTAGACCATGGCCATATAGCCCGAAAAAACCTACAACAACCCAGTGATTCCGGCTATGAAAGCTTTCGACAATACATTGCTCCCTTCTCCCGATGACTTCCCCTCACATACTTATGCATGGCCATAATGTCTCCTCCCAGCCTTCTCTTCTGTAGGCTAAACATGCCAAGCTCCTAGATCCGTTCCTCATAGGGCTTGTTCTCCAGACTTGTGTATAAAGGCGACTTGTCTTAGTTTTGGCCTTCCTTTGTATTGCAAACTGCAGGAGCACATGCCACTTGCCCCTAAGTTTCCAACCACTTTGACTGCATTGATCAGGTCCTCCACATTTGTTAGGATGAGATCGAGAGTAGCTGATCCCCTTGTTGCCTCTTCTACCCTCTGGATCATAAAATTGCCTGCAAGGCAAGCGAGGAATTTGTTGGATTTTGTACTCTTGGTCAAATTTGTTTTCTAGCAAATATCAGGATAGTTAAAATTGCCCATGACTACTAAATCTCTTCTTTGTGCCTGTTTGGTCAACTGTTGACAGGCTTCATCGAGTTTTTTATCCTGGCTCAGAGGTCTGTAGTAGACACCCACAACGAGATGTTTTTGAGACCCAGATCCCTTAATTCTTATCCAGGTGCTTTCAAGCTGATTTCCCAGATTGCAGTCTTGCATCTCTTCTGTGACATAATTGTTTATAACATATAAGGCTATCCCTTTAAGAAACATGCCTAAATTCCCATCACCATTTATAGAGCGTGTTAGTGTTGGTTGGAATTGGCAGCTCAATCTTCATTCAAAACTGGCTTCTGGACAGAGTTGTTTATTATGCCTGGCCAGTAGACTAATTTGTAGAATGCAGGAGTGAATATGTGGCACATACAGCTCTGTCCTCCAAGAAAGGGAATTGGGTGGGAGATTCAGGGCCAGTGCTAATGTGATTATGGATTAATAAATTAGATAATATATTATAAGTAATAGTACAAACTTCTAGAAAAGCTCTAAGTTATGATGGCTTGGTGAAATGTCCAAAGATTCATTTGTTTCAGTAGATCAATCCACATTTATGATGTAGATCTTTCTTTTGCATGATCACCAACAATTCAGAGACACAAGGGAGCAGGACTTAGTTTATTGAGCACCTGTTTTTCCTGTGCTTGTGGGACGATGAAGTGTACCAGAAAAAGCAAGGAGATTTAATTGGAATACAGTCTTTGAAGGCTGCATGTACCTTTGTGCTTCGCACAAATCAGCCAACATTGCATAAACCATGTTGAAAGGTTCAGGTTTTCCAGGTCCTGTGGTGATTTTTCTTTTCTTTTCATGAAATATCAGATTCCCCACAGAGAGGGCCCTAATGAAACACCATGTGGATTGCCTCTGCCATATGGCTCGAGGGTCTTCCATTTTTCTGTCATAGGTGATGAAGCCATTTTCACAATTTAATGATGCACTCAGGGATTGGGAGGGGGGGTGAGAAGAGGGCTGGGGGATTTGCTTGACAAAAGTGGGCCTCAGATGTGTGGCAAAAATTAATAATGTATGCAGGCCTTTATTAGATTAGAGGTGGTGGCAGAGAATGAGCTTATCCATATTAATCCTTCAGAAAAAAAAGGTTTACAATGGGATTTTGTCAAAGAAACACACAGATGCCTACATCCTGTGTCATGTAGAAAGGGATATGTATTTTTTTAATGAATGGAGATATGCTGTTTCACTACAGGTTCAATATGACAAGGAAAACTCTTAATCCAATACATTTGTTAGTGTTCTAAATATATGTTACATTATTTAATAGGCTTCTAAGACTACCAATATATGTAGTTGCTGCAGAAAATAAAATACAAGAAGATTTGTTAGATTTGTTTATTAGAGACCCAAAACAGAGTGGGAGCCACAGCACTGCCAGAGTCCAATCCTGGACACATCTGGATCAGACTAGATTTAGTACATTAACAGTTACTACATTAACACTGTTCATTTTTTTTCTAGTAATGAAGGTTTCTACTATATTAATGTAAAACTATAGCATTATTACAGGAACTGGGTATGTGAAATGAAGGATCTAATCCTAAAACATTTTCTTGGGAGTAAGTCCTGCTGAGTAGAATCAAAAGGAGCTATTTCTGAGCAGGAGTGCCATCTGGGCCTACATTCAAAGCAGAAGAGAAGATATATCAAATCAAAGGAGCCAGGAAATAATGAGGACTTTCAAGGTGCTAAAAACAGTTCCATTTTTCCTTGCATCACTCACTTGCAAGTACTACTCTATGCATCATCTTAGTGGAATAAGCTGAACTTGTGATAATTCAGTTTATATCACTGGTTGTTTCAAACGTGATTAATTTAGGATAAGGAAAAATTCTTCTTAAAGTAGGAGTTAGTGAAGCAATTGCTCCATCTACTGACAGCTAATCACACAATGATATCTTCATTTGTATAAGGATGTTGGTTTACCTAGATGCATATTGGATGTACACAGTTATTCTGCCTCCATACTTCCATTATGACTTACACTCACTTCCATTATGACTTACACTCAGACTCACACTTCCCAAAAGTAAACCTCATTGTATACAGTAAGACTTGCTTCTGCCTGACTTCTGGCATTGAAGTCTCAAATTTTATTGTAGAAATTTCGAGTATTCTAATTAAGTAGCTTTGGAAGAAATCAAAGTGGTTGGAAATAAAATATTTAGATGGTGCCATTGAGAATAAAACCAAAAGCAAAGGCATTTAACCCTGAAACTTTTCACACTAGACAGTTACAGCACCAAGATTACACTTTGTGGCAACATCTTATGGAATCTTGGGATTTGTAGTTTTGGCAGAGACATTTAGAACACTCATTTCGAGCCAAGTATTGCTGTACAAAATGAGTTGTCTATCTTGGCTCTTAAATAACCATATTTGCTTATGGATGCCCACATAAGGAACCAACCAGATGTGTACGGGGAGTGGCAAATGCTTCTCTATAGCAAGGCAGTATCCTGACATGTTTGAAAGAGATTGTGTTGAGAGTAGACCATTTCTGAAAAAGCCTCCCTGAATTCCATTGTATTAAATCATTTCTTACCATTGTCCAATATTCAATTACTGTGCAAAGTTTCTGAATGTAAGATGGCACCTCAGCTCCAGGGATTTCTGAATGAGATCAGGATGAGAATCACATATTGTTCTTGTTGGACTGTGACTGAGCATTCCTCATTGTTAGCTATACTGCTGGGATTTGCATTTTGACAAAATTCGAAGGACCACTTAATTCTTTCCAAACTAGATCTATTTCAATATTGCTTCATACTGTACTTGAATAAAGAAAATACTTTGGTCACCTTGAAGGATTATCTATAGCAGGAACTGAAGAGAAATGTGTCCAGTTGATTCTGTAGGACTTTTTAATAGCTTTGGATGTAATTGACAGTAGTATCCATCAGGGCTTTCTCTTTTGAATAAAGGCAGAAGGCACTGTTTTAAGTCTGAAAGGGTGGGTGAGAAGGAAATACCAGATTTTAAGTGTGTGTATGTGTTTTCTTTCATTGCCATTATTCAGTTGTACTGTGTGTAACCACATTTTATGAGAAATATGTGCCATATGTCAATTATGGTAAATGGTAATTTTAATTAAGGACCCTTTCACATTACATAGTTATAGTATCAAGATTCCATTAAATGCCATGGAAACATCCTATGAAATCCCAGGTCTTGTAGCTTAGGTCAGTGTAGCTAAGAATTCCCATTCTCAGAGCTACCACAAACCCCAGCTTTCCATAGGATGGAGCCATGGCTGTTAAAAGTGGAATCACAGTTACAATTGTGTCATATGAACCCCCCCCCCCAGTTATATACATGTGATTATTAATAAAGAGAATATTTATTCACCTGTGTATCCACATATGTGCATAGACACAAAATGGTTTTCTTAGTGGACTTGATATTCTAATATTTAAAACTCATGTGGTATAAAGGTTAGAAGACTGAACTGCACAGATCCTGGTTCTTTTCTCCACTGAGCCATGAAACCCACTAAGTTACCTGGAAAAAATGTGATCTGATTAAAAATAAAATCGCAGGAAATGAGCCACTCATATTTTTGCTATAGTTCATTGTCCAGGAAATATAACCTATGTAAACACTGAATTCAAGCCAGAATAGTTCATTTAAGGAGGAGGAAAGAATACATGAAACGTGTGAGAAAAAGCTTTGAAATATAGGTATGATCACTGTGTCATAGAGGAAGGAGGGAGGGAAGCGGGAAGGAAGGGAAGAGATTGTTTACACAGGAAGAGGCTTGAAGGGATGTATTAATATAATCGGAGAGTGATGTAGAGGCCCATGTCAGCAGAACATCCTCCATGGACCAAGTGACCTTTTTCCTGCACAGCTGCCGTCATTTGTATGTCTTTTCCAACAAAATCAATTCTATTTCCCACTCAAGACTTTCTCTTTCTTTTCACGTATAAATAGATGCATTGAAAACACCTTTTGGAAATACAGTCCATGTTTTGTAATATCTTCCTATTTCCTGTTTTGATCTTAAACAGTGGAAAACAAAACAAACAGTACAAAACAAAAAGATCAACCTGCCAAGTACTGTTTCAGATATATAGGCCTTTCACTCCATGCATCTGAGGAAACTGACTCAGGGTGCATATACCGTTTGGTACCACTTTAACTGCCATGGCTCAGTGGAATAATGGGAGTAGCAGTGCTCACAAAGCCACGAATCCCAGGATTCCATAGCTTTAGCCATGGCAGTTAAAGTGGTGTCAAACTGCAGTAATTCTATACTGTCGATGTACCCCATGTCTATGAAAGCTTATGCTACCAAAATTGTTTTCTTGTTTAGTCTCTAAGATGCTACAAGATTCCTTTTCATATTGATATTCCAGAGTAACACCATTATTAAGTCTTTGGAACACCAATCCTTCAGGTTCAGAATTAACACTGTCTGCCTGAAAGTTTGGGGAGGGGCACACAAATTTTAATTATTTATTTTTCTATCACTGGATATGGATGCAAAGACGATGGATTTTAATTAGAACATTTGCCATGCTCAGTTACAGATTCTTAAGTAATGAGCTACATTAAATCATTATAATCACATGATTACATATGCTGCTCAGTGGTATAATTGTGGAGTGGCCCATGTTTCATTAAATATATGGGTTCATAAAAGATGGTGAACTGATATTTCATATGAGGGATCTAGTGGTTTACAATATTTTTCTCAATAAAGAATCTTTTTGCAAAGAATGACATCTGAAATGAATGCTACGTGTGATATTGGAAAGAGTGTGTATAAGTCTCGTGCTTTGAATTTTGGAGAGAAGTGTGAGATGGCTAAAGATGGTCTATTATGAGGGGATGCAGCTCTGGTTTTATGGATCAGTTTGCTTCCAATGCACAGTACTTGCATAATTGTAAATCCTAGACACCCTAATACTAGGGAGTAAACTCTTCACATCTCAATCCAGTATTGTGACTGACCATATTCTCTGGGGCAGGGCTTCTTGAACTTTTTCCACTCATGACCACTTTCCACCTGAGAACTTTTTTGTGACCCCTTTCTGCCTAAGAACCTTTTATGTGACCCCAGGTATATAGGTATATAAAATTGGTATACAATAAAATCTTTACTGATAATAAATCAGCATTTGCAGGTTTGGCTAAACTGGCTAGTTTTCCTTTTGATGGGGTACAGCCAAAGCAATTTATTGAGGGTTCATTGTAAACACTGGACAACAGATGTATGTACATGTCTAAAATGGCCACAAGGTGATATTAAGAAAACTTGCCAAATTTTTCAGAACCCTAACATTGAGCTAAAAGAACCCAAATTGGGATCAGGACCCAGAGATTAAGTAGCAGTGCTTGACTTTGTTTATCTGGGTATTTTGAATTTCAGCTTCCAGAAGCCCTAGTCAACTGGACCAACAGCCAGGAATTCTGGAAGCTGAGATACATCTAAAAAAACAACAACATTTGAGTACCATTGCCATAGAGTAGTGTTTCTTAAACTCTGCTCCTCCAGGTGTTTTGGACTTTAGCTCCCAGAAATTCTAGCCAGTTTACTAGCTGCAAGAAATAGTGGAAGCTGAAGTCCAAAACATCTGGAGGAGCAGAATTGCTCTAGGGCAGTGGTTCTCAACCTGTGGATCCCAGGTGTTTTGGCCTACAACTCCCAGAAATCCCAGTCAGTTTACCAGTGGTTAGGATTTCTGGGAATTGAAGTCCAAAACACCTGGGGACCCACAGGTTGAAAACCACTGCTCTAGGGTAATAGCTACCAACTTGTGTTCCTCCAGGTGTTTTGGACTTTCTCTCCCAGAAGCCCAGGACAGCCTGGCTCATAGTCAGGAATTCTGAGAGATGAATTCCAAAACATATGGAGGAACAAAGATTAGGAACTATTTCACTAATCGATTCAGCTGTTTAAAATTCAAAAGATAATTTTTCAAGTACTGCTCTGAATACAGCAGGATTCTCCTCAGTAGATTAATATTTGATTGCACTACAACTAAATAGTTGCTTTCTTCCGAAGAAGATTATTACACCCTGGAACATTATCCCTCAACTTCTTCCCACCCAAGGAAATGTGGACTTCCAGCATTTTTATAGTGAAAATGTTTGTTTCCATATAGAGATGAGGTCTGTGTATGCGGAGTGAATTTGAATTTACATTCTGCACCCCTTTATGACACCACAATTCTTTGCCTCTTTCTCAAAAGCCATTTTGCAATTTATGGAACAATTTATGGACATTTGATTATGTATTTAACTAAAGTATAAAATGATAAATCCCATCAATTTTAGAATCAGAGCTAGTAAAAATTCCTATTTTGAACTACAGTTCCCAAAAACCTGTCACCATAGTCACCAACCGTACTGGCTGGGGGATTCTGAGAGTTGTAGTCCAAATAGAAACATTTCCAGCAACACTATTAAACAGTTACATTTGGATTAGAAGGCCAACAGTTTTAACCAGGACTGTATCTGTTACATTTGTCTTCTCTTACAGGGTGTTCGGTGCAGCTATACTACTGACCTCTACGCTCAATATGTTAATCCCATCTGCAGCTCGAGTGCATTATGGATTTGTCATCTTTGTTAGGATCTTGCAAGGTCTTGTTGAGGTATGGGACAGAATGACTAATTCTTCAGCATTAACTACAACAGGAGAAAGGTCTTGCACCTCATTATGCCCCTTGACATGACAACCTTTGTCTGTTCTAGCATCTGGTTTTGCACTACTTCTGTTCTTAAGAAATGACCTTGCAGGACTTCCAGATAACCATGCATAACGGCTGCATGTGAATGTATTGCTTGGAATTCTTTCTGATGTTAGGAAAAAGCATGTTTAGGAAACAAGATGTCTGCCTTATTCCACTCATCCTTGGCCCTGTCCCCAGCCCCTAAGATAGATTCAAGGGAAGTGGGTATAACCAAATAACAGAGAGTACAAAAGTTTTTGCTCAATGCTAGAATCATGGGACTTATATTTTTGCAAGATTTTTAGTCTCCCCTGACAATGAAGGCTGGTGCCTCACCAAATGATAACTCCCATGATTTTATAGTATTGAGCAATGGTAGGTAAAGTAATGTCAAACCATATTAATTTTACAGTATAGATACAAACTTTGTGATTCCCGAGGGAGACTTTCATCTCTGGCCACAATTAGCACTTACATGCCAACTTCTGTTGATAGTAGCCATGTACCACTTACAGTTGGTGTAATTTTTGAGGAAAGTTTGGAAATGACTTATTTTGGATCTCCTCTCACATTTTCCTGGAATGGTAGCGAGTCTCTCTTATTTCCAGTCTTACTATCATCACCTTCTTAGGGCAGTACAAAATCTGACAAATTTCCACTATTCAGAATCATATGGAGAGCCTCAACTCACAGTTGCTTTTCATAGGAGAAGTTCTATATTGATGAAGGTGGAGCAATATTTACCCAGACTATCTGGAACCCTGAATAAGGTTATTCTTATGACCAGCTTATTGAAATAAATAGAGGTATTCTTATGAATGTCCCCAAATTCATATAGCATATGATATAACTGATTATTCCTGATACTATTTCATTTTACATTAGCTATGGGAAGTAAAAACTAAGTAACCTATTCCACAGGGTGTAACGTATCCAGCTTGCCATGGTATATGGAGCAAATGGGCACCTCCTTTGGAGAGAAGTAGACTGGCAACTACTTCTTTCTGTGGTAAGTAATAACTGTTTTACTTTTTGTTTTCTCTTACATGTGCTAAGTAATAATTTAAGTATTTCCAAGTATCCATATACTAGGATATGATTCAACAAAGTATTTTTAGATTTTAGATGGCTACTGAACTTTGACATTGTTCTTTCTGAATGATGTTCTGTCCCCTTGTGTGATGATTTTACATGGTAAAATTTACTTTTGGTAAAATTTCTGAAATGATCTAGTCATAGAATCATAGAATCATGGAGCTGCAAGAGACCTCATGGGCCATCCAGTCCAACCCCCTGCCAAGAAGCAGGAAAATTGCATTCAAACCACCCCCGACAGATGGCCATCCAGACTCTGTTTAAAAGCCTCCAAAGAAGGAGCCTCCACCACAGTCCAGGGCAGAGAGTTCCACTGCTGAACAGCTCTCACAGTCACGAAGTTCTTCCTAATGTTCAGATGGAATCTCCTTTCTTGTAGTTTGAAGCCATTGTTCCGTGTCCTAGTCTCCAGGACAGCAGAAAACAGGCTTGCTCCCTCCTCCTTATGACTTCCTCTCACATACTTATACATGGCTATTATGTCTCCTCTCAGCCTTTTCTTCTTCAGTCTGAACATTCCCAGCTCTTTAAGCTGCTCCTCATAGGGCTTGCTCTCCAGACCCTTGATAATTTCATTTGCCCTCCTCTGGACACATTCCAGCTTGTCAACCTGTCAGTCTACTTGTTAGGTTGTCAGTCTACTTCTTTGTATAGAAAAACTCTGAGAAAACATGCATCCGAACACCTCTGCACATAATTATTTTATATATTACTTAGGGTAATAAAATATGTAATTGCTTTAATTTAAAACACACATTAGATAGCTTTTAGAAACATAATAGTTTTCAAACCATTTGAAAGGTAAAAATATTTCTGACGATAATATAAAAGGAAAAAAAATGTCCAGAAATCTGCAAAACCTTTTATGTCTTAATGCCTTGATGCCACATGTTCTGAACAATGGATTGAAACTGATTTTTATAGTAGTGTCATCTTATTTCAAAAAAATTCATTTTGTTCTTCTTTCCCAGGTTCCTATGCTGGTGCTGTCATTGCCATGCCATTGGCCGGGATTTTAGTGCAATATACTGGATGGTCTTCTGTCTTCTATGTGTATGGTACGATATATTTTATTCTTCTTATTTCATCGTTTCATAACTATAGCTTTATTTGATGTTTAGACAACATTGATATTCATACAAATATTTCATATTTTTAGAATGATGCATCTGGAAAATAATCATATTAGGTGGCAGGTGATCAGTACTATTATGTTTATGTCTGTTTTATGTTAAGTTGGTCAATCAACACAGAGACAGTTGTCACTGATTTAATTGATCTCTTCTTATTGAACTATTGTTAGTATTTATAGTTCATTAGATTGAGGTCAATCCATTCATTTCACTGATTAAACAATCCCAGTGTCAGCAGCATGTGAGGGAGCCGATTTTAGCATCCCCCCCCCCCCACACACACACACACTTTTGAGACAGTATTATTAAGATGTCCCTAGCCACAGAAACTATTCCAGACCATTTCCTCTACAACTGGATCTAATTCCTTGATGACCAACATGACTGCTACATAGATGGTCCCATATGTTAAGGGCAAATCTAGTGAATTTTGAGTCCTTTAAGTAGCTCAACACAGAGAACACATAATATATAATTAAATACCATATTCATATTATGCTTTGAAAGTGCAATAAATACTCACTTCATATACATAGGTCCTACTGAAATACTATATTCCTGCTGGTGGAACAGCAGTATTCAGTGGAAGAAGGAGTAGACAACTTATTTTGGTGAATCACTGTCATACTAGTGCCATTGTCACACATAATGTTGCACTAGATGTATCTTTGGTCTGATCCAACATGTTTTTTCTTATATTCTTATTCTCTTAATAGTTCTGGATCCCAGGGAACAAAAATATTTATCTCTTACACATGCACTCATACTTTTTGGGTATTGTATAATAGGCCTATTCAGTTCACAGTAGTATAAAAACAGAATTCTACAAATTTAACCTATATCTTACTGCTAGTCTTAACTAGATTGGATCCATTCAGTCATTTAGATTTATCTACCGGTTGGATCATCCTTCAACAATTCATTGAATGGGTCTATTCTAGTTGGGACTAACCAACCAGTCATGTAAATACACAATCTTGGATAGTACACAACTATTTGGCAGTGTTTAAAATGTACAAATGTTTTCACTAGGCTTGGTTGATCCAGTTCGTTAATTTCTTATCTCGTTATTAATTCGTTAAATAATTACCTTTAGAAGCGATATTGACGCGTTTTGGTAACCCGGAAGTGTTTTTGCCATATCAAAGCCATGTCTGCCATCTTCCTTACGACTTCCGCCAGTGAATCGTAAATGCTGGGGGCGTGGCCTTCAGGAACAGCTGTTCTTACCCACACCCACCTCCTTCCTCTTTGCATTGGCAGCTTTGCGAGGTGGGCGTGGCTACCTCCCTGGCGACAAGCGGTGATGCGGAACAGCTGGGCATAGCCCCGCCCACCTCGCAAAGCCCACCTCGCAAAGCTGCCAATGCAAAGAGGAAGGAGGTGGGCGTGGCCAAGCACCAGGCATGTAGCCGGGGGGGGGGGGGGGGCTTGAGGGGCTTCAGCCCCCCCCCCGAAATTCTCATGGTGGTTCACGAAAAGGCCTTACTGGTGCATTATTTAAACTGTTATGTTTATTCATATCATGATCTGATCACCATACTCAATATATCCCATATGCATGGGGGTATTGGGGTAATGATACAAAAGGTTTGCTAGGCTAGACCCTCTTTCACTCAGACTCAGCCCCCCCGAAATTCAGCCCCCCCCCAAAACTCACCCCCCCAAACTCCCCCCCTGAAAAAAATTCAGCCCTCCCCCCGAAACGAAATCCTGGCTACGGGCCTGCCAAGCACAGCGCTCCTTGGAGGCCTCGCTCCCAGCATCCTCCAAGGAGCACTGTGCTTGGCCACGCCCACCTCTCCCTTCGACAGCTTGCCAGGGAAGAAAAAGAAAGGTGAGAGATTTTTAAAGCGTTAGTTTTAAAATCTCCAAGGAGCGCTGTGCTTGGTCGCTGGGGGCAAGGCTTCCAAGGAGGGCTGTGCTTGGGCATGCCCACCTCTCCCTTCTGCATGGAAACTTGCCTCAAGGGAAGGAAGGGAAACTGCGAGATTTTAATGGTTCTAGAGGGAGGGAAGGGCCCTTCCATTAACGAAACAAAGGAAACGATTCGTATTTCCTGGTATTTCCGATCTTTTTTTAAAGAAAATTTTGGAAATAATTTAAAAATCGAACCAAATACGAAACGAGTTTAGAACCATTTTTTTTCTTGATCAAGCAAGCCTAGTATTCGCCATGAGGAACCCCCAGTGGTGCAGTGGGTTAAACTGCTGAGCTGTTCAACTTGCTGACTAAAAGGTTGGAGGTTTGTTTTCCTCAATCCTAGATGAGGAAAATGCAAAGCAAATCCAGATTTTTTCCCCCTCTAACCAACATTATGCCTTAAAGTTATGATTTTAGAGATAGACATGGACCACAATTCTACATGTATTTGATAGGACATAACACTTACTAGGAGCCCCTGGTGGCTTGCTGATCGAAAGATCGGCAATTAAAATCCAGGGATGGGGTGAGCTCCCACTGTTAGCCCCAGTTTCTGCCAACCTAACAGTTTGAAAACATGCAAATACGAGTAGATCAATGGTTAAAAGGAAAGAGTAAATGGAAAACCCAGCATTTTATAAAAGCGCCATTCCCTGGAATAAACAACAACAAAATATTCTTTACCTGCCTGTGAAAAGACAGCAAGGAGGGTCCCAGTTTACTTTTCTGAGAAGGGACTTTCAGAGCATCAGATTGTAGAGATTGCTCTTCTGATCTTTTACTAACTCATCAGAGATTCGAGAGAGTAAAGCCAGTTATTTGGGCCATCTGCCACTCTCACATTATTCCAACCATCTTCCATGCATCTACAGAAGCTCAGTTATTCTGAAGTGTGTGTTTCATTGGTTTAGTTAAGCAAACAAACAAACATCAAAGCTGTCAGGTAGCTTTAAAATATGTATGTTTTACAATATGTCATAAATTAAATTGTTAATTCTAGCTAGAGAAGATGCATTTAATGAAATTTAAATAACTGTCAACTTCTAAGTTCCCATTGCTTCAACAATAGGTTTCTACTCTAGTTGGAGCAATAATTGGATGGAGGCCAATTTTTTTTTAAAAAGACTAAATGGTTTTGATTTATAAGGTAAAGAAAGAAGCCTATAAAGTTCTTTGAGCGATAGCAGTCATTATGTTCCATTGATTTTTTTTATTCCTTTAAAAATCTTCTTATTACAATAGATTAAAAAAAGAAAAGAAAATAGGTCTAAAACAGTGGAGACTGGGTTATTTATACTGTACTAATTAATGCTGCTCATTTGCACATGCCACCTGCTGAATGTCACAGACCAAAACTCCGGTCTGTTGCCAGGGATATGTCAGTGAGACAAGATGTTAAGCACATCTGCTCCTACCTTGCTATGAAGAGAGATGCACAGCCTCCACATTAGCACAAAAGTGTGTGACACTGTCAGACAGAGCTCCACTGCTCCACTCTGATGAAATGAATATTTTTGGCACAATGATCTCTCTTAAAGATGGAGAAAATGTTTTATTTATAATTAAATGTAGTGAAGACAAAGTGTCTCACTGTTTTAGAATGTGCATTTCTGTTTGTATTCTGAGATGAAGAAATAAGGGAGCAGAAGGGAAAAGAGAGAGTTATAACAAGCTGGGGTGCAAGAGGTACATTGTAAGTGCATGAGCAGTAGAGATACTAGAGTTGGCATCAACCAGTGTTGTAACCTGTGGTGTCACCTACATGGACCTTCTCCAATACTAGATCATACCACAGTATTGGAGTGAAAATACCAAAAAATGCAACAAAATTGGTGACTATAAATTGGTGACTATGAAGACAACAGTTCATGCTTGTAAAGCGTGCAGCTGAAACCATGTGATTGAAAGCATTACTGCAAGTGGGTCATAATGGCAGCTCTTGACTAGAGCACATGTACATTCGAAGGCTAAAAAATAAATTGGTATAGAATTTTGGTTTTCTAAGTATATTGATATATGTAAACTGGGCTTACCAGTTTTTGTGGTTACATCTAACAGCAAAGATAGAGAGATAGAGAAACAAATTTGTACTGAAACACTGCACTACAATTTAATCAACATTTATTATTGTAAATAATATAGAAGGAATAGTGGGGAAGGGAGAATGTAATGAGGAAAGAGGGGGAAAGGAGGAATCAAAGGGCAAGAAGCAAGAGCCAGATACATTGTGATGGTGTTCAGCAAGGCAAGGGAGGAAGTACAAGAGAAATGTAGAGTGCAAAAACCAGAAGAGGAATGTAATGTGAGGAAAAGTGAAGAAGCAAGAAAGAGAAGTAGGGGAGTAAGGTGAGGACTGGAATGCAAGAAAGCAAGACATATGAGGGTAGTGAGAGAGAGTTGTGTGAATACTGGTTTACTGAAGAACATTGGTGCCCCAAGGTCATATGATACATGCCATAACAAAGTTCAGATTTTAAGTTGGATCTGAATATTCCTAGTCCCAAACTATAAACATTATTCTCCATACTGGTCTTGATTTCAGCTGGTGTCATCAAGGCAGGCATCACAGGGGCAGAGAGGCTAAAACCTGTGATAAGTTGCAAAACAACTTGAGGTGTCCAAACAATGCCTCAGGTTCATCTGGATTAATCCAAAGTAAATTGGGACTTCCTGGATTGAAAAAAAGAACACCTCAACAGATCTGGACCTTACTGAAAAGTCTGGATCTGTTGAAGTGTTGTGCCTGTGGGAATTGATTCTCAGGACTGCCCTCCTTAATCCTGAGGGCCAATCCCCATTGCCCAGTTCTTTAGGCTCTAATAGCTTGAAGCAGCAGGATGACACCCCCCCCCCCAGCTTTTCCCTGAAAACTTATCAGAGAAGCCTGGTTACATCCTTGGGCCCCTTGGAGAAATCATCCGACACATCAAAAAGAAGTGTCAGAAAGTTTGGAGAGGGGAGGGGGAAAATCCCCTCTCTCTTTACCAAAGCTCCCAGCCCCCTCCAGTAAGTTTACAGGGAAAAGTGGGGCGGGGGGGGGGGGGGAGGAGGTCTGGCTAGATGACTTCCCAGGTCAACCCAGAAGGGCATATAGCCACCTCCTCCTGGGAAAAACTGAGACTTAGGCCCATGGTATGACCTAAATCATGAAAGGGATCGAGATTTTAAATCCCATTTCCTTTCTTGATGTGGGCCTATGGAAGGGCCTTAAGGGACATCCCAGCTTGTCATTTGCTCCACAATGGAGCTGAAGTAGATGTTCAATATTAACATGTTTGGGGGGAAGGGGAGGATCTATAACTCTGTTCTCTCTGAGATCATTTAATGGCATTCAGAAGAGCATTTGCTCTGTCATGGAAGAGTATCAGAAGAATATGCATGCATGTGGGAAGGTGTGTGTGTGGAGGGGGAGGGATAGCAGCTGCCATGGACTTAGCTACCAAGGACTCTGGGCCACCTGTTCCATCTGCACTATGGACAATCTGCCTTTGAGAAAGCAGGCAACACCATAAAGAACCATAGGGTAACAACCATACAGTTGTTACAGTAGCAGATTTCATATGTCATAAAAGAGCAGCATTGTTTTAACAATTTACATTGATATTATTGGGTTATTTTACTGACAGAAATAAGTGCTTCTGGGGTATTGTTTGGCACTGGGTACTCTGAACTTTCACCTGTGACATTTTGCTGCTATACCTATTGGGCTGACATAGAGCATAAGAAAGATAAGAGCTTTTGGGTGTGATCTCTATAAGGAAAGTAACATAAAATGTCAATATCCATGTGAAATGCCCGTCCCTTTGTGTGATCTTTCTTCGGAGGATTTCAGCATAAATTAATCTTTTCTTTCTATATTTGACAGGGAGCTTTGGCATTTTCTGGTACATGTTTTGGCTTTTAGTTTCATATGAGAGTCCTGCAAAACATCCAACAATTTCAGATGAAGAGCGCAGATATATAGAAGAGAGCATTGGAGAGAGTGCCAATCTTTTAGGAGCAATGGAAGTAAGGACTGTATTACCATTTGAATTTCTGTGCCTTCACATCTGGGGGTGGTGAAATGAAATTAGACCATCAGCTTCAGTGGATGAACTGAAAATAAATATTGTCTTTACAATATATGTACCATCTAAATCCTTGGCTATATTGAAAAAAGAAGGAGGGGAGGAGATGCTTTTGCGAGTACCACTTTACTCAGTGAACAAGGGGAAGTTCAGGTAGCAGTGTCAAAAAACAAAACTGTGAAGTAATTTAAAACTGCGAAAGGTAATGTTATAATTTCTATGAGTAAAATAAAAAATACTAGAGATTTTGAACATATTTTTACTATGTTCCATACACACATGTCCACTACTTTGTGTTTTTCTGCGATGTCCTGGTTTTCCAAATGCTTACACGCTTTCAGATTGTTCTTATAAATGCAAGTGGAACAAACCACATGAAAAAATGCACACATCCAGAACTATTTGCTGACTCAAAGTCTGAGATAATTTGCATAATGACTCATCAAAAATGCATGAAATCTGATGAAACACTGCTTCTTTTATTTCAGAAATACAAGACTCCATGGAGAAAATTTTTTACTTCTATGCCTGTCTATGCAATAATTGTGGCAAACTTCTGTCGAAGTTGGACTTTCTACCTGCTGCTTATTAGTCAGCCAGCTTACTTTGAAGAGGTGTTTGGGTTTGAAATAAGCAAGGTACTTCAGTGACAGAGCAAATGGAGTCAGCTAATTGTAGAGCTTTATACATAGATGCCAGTGGTTCCTATGACAAGGGTACAGTGAATCTGGACTGGATGATAGTTCAGTGTTGGTTGGTTGTTGTGATTTTCTTTATCCCATATTTCCTCCCAAGATAGACTGACAGTAGATTATAAATTAATATGATTCCAATATAATAAAATATGTAAACAGTCAACATTCAAATAATCTTTTTCTTTAAAACATTGCATTCTATAAGCCTGCCTGAATAAGTAAGTTTTTGCCGCTCAGGGGAAAGACACTAAGAAGGGGTCATACTAGCCTCATAGGTAGAAAGTTCTAAGATCAAGGGGAGGCCACTGAGAAGGTACTATCTCATATTCCTACTAGCCAGGCCTATGAAAGGATTGTAATGCGGAAATTATCAATGGTGCTGAAACTAGCCTTAAAATATGTTCGGCACTTCGGATAGCAGGACAAAATATAGGTGGATTAAAATATTCCTTTGCGATTTTCCCCAGCAATAATATAAAAATAGGTGATATATATGTCTATTGAAGTGGATGAATCCAAATTCTAATTAATATTTTGTCTAAACAAGAGGAAAGCATAGATTGCTCTACAAGAGAGTCATGATGCTGTTCAGTAAACTTAATCCGAAGGCACTTTTATCTTCTTGCAATTTTACTATACCAGCCTCATGCAATAAAGTCTTTAGTTATTGCAAGAGAAGTGTGGAGAACACAGATAGATTTGGTTTACTCTTCTTAATTCAGAACAACATATGTACAATATGATCAGTTGCACCAACTCTCATGCTGTCCTTTTGGAGAGATTTAA
Organism: Anolis sagrei; assembly: GCF_037176765.1. Classification (NCBI taxonomy): domain Eukaryota; kingdom Metazoa; phylum Chordata; class Lepidosauria; order Squamata; family Anolidae; genus Anolis; species Anolis sagrei. The sequence goes on along the minus strand of NC_090021.1, from coordinate 263,218,401 downwards.
AATGGTATTTCTTCTGTCCATATGAGAGACCTTCATTCAGCAGCTAAGAAGAAAATCAGTTTCTCTCTTCTTCTCTCTGCACATGCATAGCTCGAGCCTGAACAAAAATTGCAACAGTATCCAAAAGTCCCAGGCTCAATTATCACCTGTGTATTGCACAACCAATCAGTTTCAAGCATCTAATTTTACAGTTGATACACACACACTAACTGATTCCCACACACACTAACTGATCCCTTGAATGCTCCAAAAAAAGAGTGGTGAAATTATGCCCCGCAGGCTGTACACAACCATTTAAAGAGGAAACTTTGATCCTTGTTTCTCAGACCTTTTCTCAAGTATCTAAAAATCTGGATTCCTATTTTTTCTACACTATTGCTATCGAGATGTCACTTCTTTTTTTAAAAAAATTCTGTAAGCTCGGGTACATGGTTGAATTATTGTTTTCTTCCCCTTGCTCTTAAATGCCTGGTAGCTTTGATTATAAATGTTTTTTGTTCTAATTTTAGGTGGGAATGTTGTCTGCAGTGCCACATTTAGTGATGACTATTATTGTGCCCATTGGGGGTCAAATTGCAGACTATTTAAGAAGCAAACAAATTCTTTCAACCACTACTGTGCGAAAAATAATGAACTGTGGAGGTAAGCCATTGCGGATTATGAAAAGATTCAAAACATATTTTGAGATCCTTATAGTATAAGATTCCCAGATAACAATCCACAACTACATGCACTTTTGCTTTAGGACTTTATCACGCTAGCCTATTGTCTCATCGTGTTCTTTAAATGAATGGGAACATCCCATGCCTTGCCACAAGTGTGCAAGATCAGTCTTCCTCACAGTTTTGCATCCTATTTGTGTTTCCCATACAGGTTGCTTGCAGAGTGTGGTGTTTTTTTTTTCTATTTTCTCTTCCACTCCCTATTTTCCCACAATTTGCAGTCACACAGTTTCAGTGTTCTTGGGAGACTTTCTTTTGTTTCACAGTATTGGGACTACAGTATTGGGACTACACTGGAATGGAATTATTGCACAAGGAACAGTGACAGAAGAACAATGTTGGATTTGTTGATTGGGCTTTTCCCATCAATGTCATGACACAATCCAGACACAATTTAAATGCAATGCAATTACAAGAGAGTCATGATGCTGTGCTTAATCCGAAGGCACTTTTATCTTCTTCTAATTGCACTATACCAGCCTCATGCAATAAAGTCTAGTTATTGCAAGAGAAGTGTGGAGAACACAGATAGATAGATAGATAGATCTGTTTTAACCTTTAATGATTTTCTAGGATCAAGTAGGTATTCAAAAATAGAAAAAAAAAACCAGCTAAAATGTTCATTTTCTATATATCTAAAAGTTTGGTTGTTTTTTTCCATTTCTTGGCTACATTTTCTTAGAAATTCACAATACTCCAGTGTGGTAAGAAGGAGTAATGCAGTTTTGAGAAATATTTATTTATTTACGACATTTATATGCTGCCCTTCTCACCCCGAAGGGGACTCAGAGCGGCTTACAAGTAAAAAGTAAATACAATATATTATGATCATAGCACAATATTAATATTATATATTGCATTGTACTATAACATTATAATGTAATATTATTAGTAATATTACATTTAATATAAAATATATAATTATAATATCATTGTATTAGTAGTATATTGTATTACATTATAATATTATCAATGTTATATGTTTATATATTATATTATATTATATTGTATTGTATTGTATTGTATTATATTATATTATATTATATTATATTATATTATATTATATTATATTATAAGCACAGTGCAGGAGACAAGATGGAACTGCCTTCCTGGCCTCTCTCTTCATTCTGATCTCAGAGCAGCAGTTGGTTCTGGAGGGGGGGCTCCTAACTGATGACACCGTGCACAATATTACTAGATTTTACATTATATTACATCATATCCCATCTTATTATATCACATATTAACACAACAAACATATTTATAACAACAGTATTTCTCCTTCCTGCAATAACTGAATTGTGTGAAAAGATTGAATTTATAAGAAAGACCTGGCCACTTGCCTTATAATATGCCAATGCTGTTGCTTGAGGAGAGAAATAGTCAAGACACAATTTCTTCATACAATTGACTGTCACAGTAATCCAGAACGTTTCCATAGAAGAGAATGAAGGTTTGTTGGAGGCATACTGTATGAATCAAGCCAGAGGAATTGGGGGGGGGGATGCCAAATTGGCTCCTCTGGATTACTGAGACAGTCATTGTAATTGTTCCATCTTCTGAATACTGTATACACAAATCCCAGAAAGTAATTGAAGGGTAAAACAGAAATATTCAAATACATAAATTTATTTATTTTTATTTGTCGTGTCAGGACAGCCAGTCAAATTATATTACATTTCTAACAGAACAAAGCAAACAAACAGACAAAATACAAAAATTGTGAGTTTGGTAGTTGATTAAATGTCCTTTGACCAGTATCTGGCCACTTGGAGTGCTTCTGGTGTTGCTGCAAGAAGGTCCTCCATTGTGCGTGTGGCAGGGCTCAGGTTGCATTGCAGCAGGTGGTCAGTGGTTTGCAAATACATACATAACATGTCTCCCATGCCAGTGGGAAAGGTCAGTGAACTAATTAAGTTTGTATTTCATCATTGCCTTTCTTAAGCAGATGGAATGCATCAATCTGTGTATATGTCTGTCTGTTTAGCTGCCTATAGTTTTACTAGATATTGAAGGACAATTAACAAGTTTCATTTTTTTTTATTCCCAAGGTTTTGGCATGGAAGCAACTCTTCTCTTGGTGGTTGGATATTCTCATACCAGAGGTGTGGCTATTTCCTTCTTAGTGCTTGCTGTGGGTTTCAGTGGATTTGCTATATCAGGTAAGTTACTTTTTAAAACTGATACCACTATTTCATCACAATAAACAAAAACAAGAACTGACCAAGCATAAGCTTGCAAACAAGACTAAGTGAAAGTTAAAAAACAAATAACATCTGTGAAAAGGCAAATCAAGATGAACAAACAAATGAAAAGAATGCACCAGCTGAATAGTTTATAAACATATTTTTGTGCTGCAGGATTCAACGTTAACCACTTAGATATTGCCCCAAGATATGCCAGCATCTTAATGGGGATATCAAATGGAGTTGGTACATTGTCTGGAATGGTGTGTCCAATAATTGTTGGAGCAATGACAAAGAACAAGGCAAGTTTAATCACATTACAGTTTTCAAATAGCCGGGAATAATTCTTGAGGGGTGGGGGGAGATTAATGTTGTACCGGTTAAAAGAATAAATTCAGATTATGTTCTCACTATAGCAAAGGTCAATTAATATTAACTTTTCCATAATGGTGATATCATTCTATCCTTGAAAAAGGTCTATAGGTTTTCTTATTAACCAATGTTTAATACATTAATGATGGAGCCACCGGTGGCGCAGTGGGTTAAACCCCTGTGCTGGCAGGACTGAAGACCGACAGGTCACAGGTTCGAATCCGGGGAGAGGCGGATGAGCTCCCTCTATCAGCTCCAGCTCCTCATGCAGGGACATGAGAGAAGCCTCCCACAAGGATGATAAAAACATCAAATCATCCAGGCTTCCCCTGGGCAATGTCCTTACAGACGGCCAATTCTCTCACACCAGGAGTCACTCCTGACATGACAAAAAAAATACATTAATGGATTAACCAATAAAACAGAGTTTTTGTAGATTTTCTTACTATATTTTATTGTCTAAACTACATTTTTCAACTCCCTCAACTACAAAGATTTCCTTCACCAAGTTCCAACAGAGGTAATAGCTGGTAGACTAAGATTACATTGTACTGCTGAAGGAAAACAGATGACAGGTTAAAGTGTGAATTTTGCCATGTCTTTAAAGCAAAAATATAAGTGTTAATGCTAATTTAAACGATAATTAAGATGATAATATAAGATCTACAGTATGGATGGACAACCACATCCCTTCAGAAGTTTTAAGTCTGCAATTAAAACCAGTCCTGTTCAGTGCAACCAAAGCTGATGGTCGATGGAAGCTGAAGAGCCGCATTAGATCTGGAATAAAAATATTTAAAGTTCAGAGAAATGCTCAGAGTCATTCTGATACCTAGATCTTTTTTTTTTCATAGACACGTGAAGAGTGGCAGTATGTCTTTCTTATAGCTGCTTTGGTCCATTATGGGGGAGTCATATTCTATGGCATATTTGCTTCTGGAGAGAAACAGCCATGGGCAGACCCAGAACAGACAAGTGATGAAAAATGTGGCTTCATTCATGAAGATGAACTTGATGAAGAAACAGGGGACATTACTCAGAATTATGTAAATTATGGTACCACTAAATCTTACGGTGCTATGACCCAGGTCAATGGTGGTTGGCCAAATGGTTGGGAGAAGAAAGAAGAATTTGTACAAGAAGAAGCACAAGACTCATATAGCTATAAGGAAGGAGATGATTATTCATAACAGCCTATATTGGATATATTTTGTAGTGTTTGTGATTTATTCATTGTGATTGTTTGCACCCCTCTCACACACAAATGTGGTATAAACATGTAAACACATATCAGTCAAGACAGTCTTACTGTAAAAACCTAAAAAGCATTCAAGTGCAATCTGTATGAGTTTGTGACATCTCATCACTTCCATTTGGATGTCTCCATTCTATAGAGTTTTAAGAGTTAATCTGGTCAAATTTACAAAGGAAACTAGGTACTTGCAGTATATATGAGTTGAAGGCTCATAACTAAGGATCAAAGCACAACTACCAACAAAGTTGGGACATCAACTATTCCGTTTAAAAAGCCAAATCTACTTGATTGTTTAAAATGCACTTACATATTTGTTACACCATATTGAAAGAGGTCATAAAATTGATTGTGTGAAGTTATCCATGTTTACTTGGTACAATGTAAGCCAATGTATGGTTGATCAACAACCAGGATTTCTTAGAGAATAAGCTTCTGTTTTACATTCCCAATTCAGTTTCCTTTTAAGAGAGTTGAATTGGGACTTCACAGAACAATTTAAGATATAATGTATAGTTATTGTGATTATATGCTGCAGGCTACTCTGTGATAGATGATTTAACTGGTTGTTTTTCCTGAATGTTTTAAGGCACAAATACTTTATTTCTATTATCTATGACTCGTACAACTATTGTATGTGTCATGTTCTTCCCTACATATGCCAACCAGTACAACCTTGCATTTAGTCTGACCTAACGTACAAAATGTTAAATAACATTCAAAATTAAGGAATATTGATGTACTCATTGCCTGAAGTTAATTCCTGGCCATTAGTTTCAAATCAATCCAAAGAAAAATATCCTGCAAAAAACTAGTAGCCCTTGAACAAACTGGATGTATTCCTTTTGAAGCCAGTTTTGAAATAAATGCAAGAAAGGGACAAGAAACTTGTTTAATTTTGGATAGTTTTTTGTTAAATATTTTCGGATATTGTGCCACGATTATATAAATAAAGTCATAGTTTATTGAAGATACTGTATAATTATAGAAAATAGTACTATTTTAAAGATTTCTGAATTTTAAAAAGTGTATTTGTCTTTCAAATAATAAATAGAATTATAAATGGGCACTGAATATGAGCAAGAATCTTCATGGTGAGCCAAAAGTAGCATATAACCAGGTCTGGGTGTAGGAAGGGTATAAATTCTACAATGGTCAAGTACAATTTGGATTCATTGAGATCAATGGAAGCCATTGGTTTTATAGTCAGTGGACTGCAGTTTTTGCCTTGATCAAGAATTCTGTTTGTTACACTGAAAGGGCCTCCTGGAGCATGTTCATCCTTCTGTGTGGATGGACTTCCTATAGTCATAGAAGTGCTCAAGAAGCCTGAGAAAATAGAAGTTATTTAGCAAAGCCTTGTGTTTCTGAAGTATAATTTGGAAAGAGTTGCAATGTTAGTGTACCAAGCAATAAGTGTCATGTACTCCTGAGTGCATGCTCTTTTAATCTCTTTGTTACTGTCACTACAGAGCTTGTTATAGATCCATGGAAGAGTTGGGATAATATTAAACAATACAAAACAGACCAGACCAGTCATCAATGAACTTCTTTATAAGATCAAACTACTTAATGCTCTAACAAGTTTCCATTTCCCAACTCCAATGAAACAACCATCATTATATGTTAGAGAGCCATTTTGGATTTTTTTGATCTGCTCCTTGTATTCTGCTAGTATTTTAAGGCCCTGCTACTGCAATAAACAACTCATCATGGGTTGTTGTTTTTCTTCTTCTTTCTTCTTTTATTAAATAATAATGAAATTAATAAAGCAAACCATACTTTGACCTGGAGAAACAAATCAATTATATATTTTGCTTTGTGCCTCAGAGTGATGTAAAATGTGGCCATAGCTTTTGCTGTGAGAAGACGTGGACTGTGTCACTTTCGTTGCTGCAAAAAAAGTGTTAATAAATGCTCTATTTATCCTTTTATATATAAAAAAGCATTTTGTGATTTCTTCAGAAATATCCTACTTGAACTAGTTCTCTTACCAGTTTACCATAATGATGTAGTTCACACAGTACCCCATAACCTGAAGACTGATGGAAACCTCCTTGGTCCACAGCTAGAGAACACTTACTTAAATCTACTGGGAGCGGGGGGAGGGGGAGGGAGGAGAGAAGTGACTATCCCATCTCAAAGTGACCGGACAGATCATCAGAGTGCTGTAATGAAGATTTAGCAAGATGATGACAGAACTGGTAGGTGAAGCAACATCTTCTCATATCATGGAGTCCTTAATGATTTTCCCACCATAACACCAAAAGGGACAGCCATCTCAGGCAGTAGATGCAGGAGTAGGGAGGAACTAACAGCACACCTCAGTTGTTCCCCCTTTTCTCTCTCTTAGGTCCCTTCCACATGCTGAATAAAATCCCACATTATCTGCTTTGAAATGGAATATATGGCAGTGTGATCTCAGATAACCCAGTTTAAAGCAGATATTGAGGGATTTTCTTCCTTGATATTCTGAGTTATATGGATGTGTGGAAGGGCCCTCAGAAATGTGGCTCCTGGTCTATCTTATGCACACTGAATTACACTGCTGCATTCAGGTTTAGAAAAAGATGCTATCCCATTAGCAGTTATAAGATAAGACTCAGATGCTAATCCAAGCAGCTATTGCACCTAGAATGAAGGATCGTTATCCTTTAATTTTGGTAGCAAAGTGTTTTGGACCAATATTATTTTAAAGAAATCCTGCATATAATCTGTCAATCCAAATTCAATCCATCATGTATATGAGAGTTTTAGATCCCCTCTGGTTCTTGACAACTCCAGGCAGGTAGCAAAAGATTTATTGAGGTGCCCAGGTAGGGCAATCTCTGGTTTTTGGCTTTCTAGACCAATAGTCATATCAGAATGGAAACCGGCAGTGATTAGAATATTTTTATGTAATCTCCCCTAGAGTAGACCCATTGTTGAAATATGGCTCAACACAGAGTTGAATTGATTTGACTCAGTTTTTCCACTCTAGTTAGGACTAACAGAAGGCCAGTATGGATTGTACTTTCCTTATAAGCAAATTATCGCAATTATTCAGTTTTAAGGCTGGACTGATTTTTTTACCTTGTACTTAAAAGACCTAAGATTCTTCATCCATACCTGGTGGCATCATCCCAATACTGTGTAAAGTCAGTAGTCAGAGCTGAACACACCTATATTTGTAATATTGCACAGTAGGCCTGGGTAACAACGGAAAAATTTGTTTCTAAAATCGATTTGTATTTGGGGGTTTTTTTTGTTTCGATATTTAAAATAATTACAAAATTTTCCCTTAAAAAAGTTCGATATTTACGAAATTTTGTAAATGGTAAAAAATTAACGAATCGATTTCCGAAACAATAACGAACCGATTCGTTAATGGCGGACGCGACCGCGAAATACGCTAAAAAACCTCCAAAAACTTCTGAAGCTTCCCTCTCCCTCTGTTGTTGACTGTTGGTGTGATATTATAATTTTTTTTCACTAATTAAACCATAAAACTGGCCCAGACATGCGGAAATAATAACGAAACGACCTCAAAACAATAACAAAACGAACACAATAACAAAATATGAAGCATTTACAAAACGTATTTAAAAATTTGTTTTTTTAAATAATTGCTCCAGAATGGTTCGTTATCGTTTTGCAATTGAAAAAATTAACGAATTATTAACGAATTACAAATTAACGAAACGAAACCGCCCAGGCCTATTGCACAGCTTCCCATAGGTCATGCAAGGACTCTCCTTATCTAGGAATAGGATCATAGGCCACTCTGATCCTAAACATGCACAAGTAAAGCAAGTAAACCAAGTAAACATGCACAAGTAAACCAAGACAAGGACTGTAGGAAGGCTTCTACTACTTCTACAAATAGTAGGATAAGAATTGCAAAAGGTTAGTTGTTATACGAGTCTCAGAATCATCCTACCAGCAGCCCAAAAAGTAACTTTCCCATTTTTTGAACAGTAGGAAGATTGGTGATAGATCCTTTATGAAATTAATGGATAATGGTCACAACAATAAAACCTCCTGGTTTCAGAAGAAATATGCTAGTAACATCTGTTAGGAAACAATTAGTGTTCTGACTATGAAGCTTTTCAGATCCTATTGACCTTTTTTATGAGAAACAGGATGTTGAACACACCAGACTGCTTATTAATACAATAGGACTTCTATCATATATGTTTGGAATGGCAAAGCACATATATAGATAACACTTGGTCTAATGTAGAGATGGGAATTTGTGGTCATTCGGATAGTTTGGACTATAGCTCTCACAATCCCATATTCCTGATGAAATCAAGTAGGCCCGATGGGAATTGTTGGCTAGCACATCTGAAGGGGCAATTTTTTAACTGCCTGGTATAGTTCTTATAGAGCATGCTATTTGACAGTTAAGCCTCTCCCCTCCATCCCATTATTTTAATTTGTTTTGGGCTCAGCATAAATTTTGTATATGTCTTTATGTTTTCCACAATTGGAGGTCACAATTGTAAAAATACAATAAATTCCACAGGAGACTCCTTTTTATATAAATGGAAGGAAAACATTCTCTGAGGTAATAGACATAAAAGGAATAGCAGCCACAAAAGAATATCTGCAGGTCAGAAGAAGTGCTATTTCAGTAGGAAATAAAGAGCAGGAACAAATGCTGGTTGTGGAGGAAATGTCACAGATGAAAGCTGCAATATTTGAAAGATCAAATTGTCATTTCAAGTCACTGCCACAGAGAGATAAAAAAGGGTTTTGTTCCTTTTCGGCTTAGCCTTGGAACTACTGGAATATATATATAAAAAGCGTTCATGGGACAGCAGTTAATGGCTGCAGGTAACAGTAGAATATATATATATATGTGTGTGTGTGTGTGTGTGTGTGTGTGTGTGCTCATATTCTACTGTTACCTGCAGCTATTAACTGCTGTCCCATGAAAGCTTTTTATTTTACCTAAAGTTTATAAATCCCATAAGGATATAAATGACATATTACAACTGCATCACCATGTGTTTAATTATCAGCTGCCTTAGGATACTACTACAACCATGAATCACATGCACTGAGTTTCCCAATATCTCTGCTAGAGCTCTGCTGAGCATAGTTGAATTGGTCTAAAGCTCATAGTTGAACTGGTCTAAAGCATTCCTCATCCATGGATGGTAAATTGATCAAAATCATAGTTGAAATGATTTTAAAACCATTATGCAGTATCACAGAAAACACCTCAATATATTCATGTACTATACTCAAGAGAACAGGATAATTTTTGACATGTATGCTTCATGTACTGGTTCCCATAGAAAGGCAGACATTTAGGCAACTACATATACTAGATCCTACAGCTATTCAATCAGTTATGTGACAAAAACCACAATGAACTATCGTGTAATGCTCAGCAACGTTGTGTAATGCTGTCTTGCCTCCCTTCTCCCATGTAGATCTGGTTCCCCAACTGACATCATTCCAGGCAATAATCAATTGGCACAATTCATGTAATGCCTGCTGGCTGCCATGATGAGTAGAATAAGGGTGGCCATCTAAATCATCCCAGGGTCACTCTGGCATTTGCCACACTGGATTGGCTCCATGATAATTGCTCAGTAGTCCCCTTTCTTCCAAGTAGTACCAGGCAATAATATACATACATTTCATTCAATGATAGTCTCCTATAACATCAAGCATAATACATATTATTCCATGGCATTTAATAAGTATGTAAGACTTAGGTAATAGGTATGCATTTCTCTTCAAAGGTTCTACTTTTTATGATTTTGGGACTGAAGTCCTCATGACAGTAAAGAGTTTAAGATTGAAGTAAGCAGAACAGAGAGGCACTGTACACAATTACATGGATTTTACATCAGGGGAACTATTTAAGCTCTTCTTTACTTCATTGTGAAACAGGTTAGCTTTATCCTACTGGTGAGACATCATTGTGATAATAATCTTGCTCTGTAATAGAGAAAGCACAAGTCCAGACATTTGGTGTTTTAGCTCCTCTATGGTCAGGGTGCCAAGAAAAAAGTTTCCTTGGTCTCCTAACAGAATGGCAATTTCTAAACAACCTTCATGAGTGGCAATTGAATCAGTTGCAATTTTGAGGTAGCTCAGACAAGAAACCTCAAAGTAATGCACAAGCAGGAAAAATCTACACTGCCAGGAGCAAAAGCAGCAGAGTTTTTCATCAACAGTGAACTGCTCTGAACAAAACATCACAACTAGACAAGGAAGGGAAAATCAATGCTCCCATGGACATCCTATTTGAGCAACAGGATGGCTCTATCAAAATATAAATGCCCTGCAATTAAAGGACAGCGGGGCCAAAGATACTTGGGTGCTATCTAAGCAGTAGCTGTCAAGTTTCAGGGTCTGAAATGAATTGAATGTAATCTGATGTTTAATCAATTCTGTAATTTACCATAGCCCTGTATATGAAGTAAACAAAGTGGCATTGTGACTCAATCAAGTTAAATTCAAACATTAAGTAGCATTTTCAGTTTTATCTTATTCCAATCTTATTTATGTTTATTCATAACTAAGCATCCCTAAATAATTCTAGATGAGATACAGCCACAAACTCATCTTCTAGCTATATCTCTGTGCTGCAGCATTTAACGGGAGCTCCTGTTGGTGCAATGAATTAAATCCTTGTGCTGGCAGGACTGAAGATTGACAGTTCAGAGGTTTGAATCTGGGATGAGCTTCCTCTGTCAGCTCCGGCTCCCTGTGCAGGGACATAAGAGAACCTCCCACAAGGATGGTAAAACATTAAAACATCTGGGCATCCCCTGGGCAATGTTCTTGCAGGCAGCCAATTCTCTCACACCAGAAGTGACTTGCCGTTTCTCAAGTCGCTCCTGACATGAAAAAAAAAGCATTTAACAGAATGAAATGCAAATCCTACAATGACAGATTGATCCCAACTAAAACTTTGTTGATTGGTTTTTATTTGTGTGGACAGCTTAGTGATTGGCCTATTGCTTTAAAGCTGTTATGATTTGTTCAGCCTAAAATTTGGGAAATGATTTCCCAGAAAACCAATCCACTCCTTGGAATAAAGCTGAACCCTTAGAAACTGCATATTGCTTCTGCTTATAATGTCAATCCATGTTGGTGAGCCCCAGAGCTGACCTAGTAATTAATCAATAACCTTGCATGTCCTTACTGAGTAATCATTTCCAGAAATTGATCATATCCTGCCAAGAATGAAAATGAAAATTTTGAAAAGGCCATGGGTACTATTTTCCAATCAAGTCATATAACAAAGCAAATTGTGTTGGTGTTGTTAAGTTTCAATATTTTGTCTTTTTAGAGAAATGGGGGAAATGAAGCCAAAGGCAACAGTTTGAAATCTATTTATTTAAGGCAATGAGTTTCTCATACAAATATTAAATATAGCATTCATCTGCCAGTCAGCTTTTGTATCTTCTACCTACTTTTATTATGTCTTTCTTTATATAGAATTATTTAGAAAACATTTGGGCCTTTGATGAGTCATGCACTCTTCAAATAACACTGAAGAGATGGAAGGCAATGCTGTTAAAGAGCTAAATTGTTGCTTTTTTAAAAAATAAAAAAGGTGTCAAAATATAGGACAAGCATAAATTTATCCACATAGATAATACATGTCTAGCATATTTATCATTCAGTACTGTTAAGCCCATGGTTCAGAGAGGAAGCATTGCAATAAAACTGACATTTTTGGTAATCTTGTGCTTTATTTTAGATACCCTTCAAGTTCTGGATTTGTGAGGCAAATTAACTCTTCTGGCAACTTCCAGGAGCAGTAAATTAATTTTTGAATAGATTGTGGCTTGCTGCTGTTTAACTTTTAAAAATACTTTTTTTATATAACCAAAAGTTAATTTTAAGTTATTTATTTAGGAAAGGGTGTTGTGTTTTGTATATGTTCACCACATGACCTTGGAGGTGTCTGCGGACAATGCCAGCTCTTTGGCTTAGAACTGGAGATGAGCACCACCACCCCAGAGACAGACATGACTAGACTTAATGTCAGGAGAAACCTTTACATTTACCTATATTACCCAGGGACAAAAATATGTCCTTGGTTGAATTTTCTAACCCTGGTCTAGATGTTATTGCACAATATCTTCCATCAAGGCTCACCATTGGCTAGAGCTGATTATAACTACAACCTAACAACATCTGGAGACACGAAGTGGTTTAACTGAAATCCCTAGAATTAGACAGCTGCAATTCAGTAGAAAAGACTGTGTTACATAAAAAAGAGAGTGCAGTTTTAACTCAGTACAGCTTTTTCTGGTTACAGCTGGATCAAGCTGGTGGCTGAAGCCCTAGGAAACTATTGTCAGTCAATGTTGACTAAAGATTTCAGGTCTGTGAGATGTATCTTATATGGACTAGAACCCAAAGTCCATCCTCGGGGTTCAGGTGCAAAAAAAGAAGGCTCAGACACATACACGCAAGCTAAAAGTTTAGGAGTTGGGGGGTAGAGAGATTGGAAAGATTTGTTAAGAGGAAGGTTTGTTTTGGCCTTCCTGTAGATCTGAGAGAGTGTGTCGTTCATAAGGTCATCCAATTAGTTTCAGTGGTTGAACAGGAACTTAAGCCCTGGTCTCCAGAGTCACAGTCCAATGCTCACACCATTACATCACTCTTATTCTCTCTGGGATCAGTAACAGAAGGAAATTTACAAGTCATTTCCCACGCAAACATACTTTTTAACATGCTACCTGAAGAATCATAAAGTTAGAAGAGACCACAGTCAAAGCACTCTTGAGAGATAGACATCCAACTTTTGTTTTAAAATTTCCAATACACTCTAGGGCAATATATATTCCACTGTCAAACAGTTCTTACCACCAGAATATTCTTTCCAATGTTTAAGTGGAATGTCTTTTTCTGCTGTTTGAATCCATTGCTCCGTATCCTAGTCCCTGAAGCAGCAGAAAACAAGCTTGCTCCATTTTCATCTTCAATATGACAGGACATGGTTTTTAGTGTGTCTGTTGGAAGTTGTTAGATCCTTGGTGATCCACTGGAGATCAACCAGGGATATATCAGTAATTCCTGGTCTACTTATTGTCTATTTCCACATTAGACAATACCAAGCGAAATATACTTTAGGCCAAGAAGTTTCTGATGTGGGAGACTTTAAGAGCACTCTTCAATCTTGCTAATATTAAGTATAAATTTGCTTCTGTTCTGTAACCAGGAAATTGGACCAGAGGGACATTATGTCATTTGCAGAGCAATGTAATCACTGTCCCAGGGGCAGTGGTGGAGTCATTCTGTCATGTGCAGCCATTAATTTAGTTTGGGATAGCCTGCAAAGTGCAAGAAGATGCAGATGGATGAATTATTGATTTACACTTGGGACTCTGATTGGAATAAATTTGCAGCTTATCTTTACATCAATAACAGCAATCCAGCACTTCCACTCAAAAGATAAAAAAACCTACACAACTGCAATTCTCACAAACAATGAATGCAGTATTTAAGGAAATCACAAGCTTCATAGTTGTCTGGCTGCTTTGGACTAACTCAGGTAACCTTCTAGAAAGCATGTTGTTGCCATTGTTAGTATTTTATTAAAGAGTTTATAAACATTCTCCATTTACATCGTCTATATTTTGGAGACAGTAACAGAGCCCCAAAAGAATAACACAGCCAAATATTCATAATAATTCATTCATAAGGTTTTCAAAATTCTCTTTTCTCCTATTTCATCTCAAAGCAATATTGCATCTAAGAGGAGAGAGGGAAGGAAACACAGAAAGAGCCAGTCTCCAGAATAGTTTCCCATCCCCAAATGGCAGAGATAATTTTAATGTAGCAGTTATGTAAATTGAGAATTCTTATAGCAACACACTACATTTTTTTCAATTCACTATAGTAATATAGGAATTGCCATGTAGCAACAAATTTATATTCATCGTTCTCTTGATCTGCAGATACTATGTTCCCTGGTGTATAGTAGCACAGCTACAATGGGCTTTGAAGTTGTGCTATTGTTGGTTATTCCTTTGGGATGCTGGAGTGTGCCTTTTCTTTCATCCCACTGCTCAAGAGACAGTTGGTTTTCAAAGAGTAACCTTTGGAGCCAACACATTAAAAGAAGGCCTCTTGCCACATGTGCACACGGAACACTCCAGCATTAGGATATGCGTAAATGATATAATGCCATTCTGCACATGAAGTCTGCTTCTGCATTATGTTGGATCTATGGGGGATCATATATCCACATATGGCTGCATGTACACAGCCATATGTGAGATAACATATATCAAACTGCAAATTAAGTTTAAGAGTCCCTGTAAGACTGCCCATTTGAGTTGCATCTGTAGTTTTTGAGCCCTCTCATAACACAAGCCTACAAAATGGATGGTCATGAAAACTTTTTAAAATACATAATCTCATTTAATATCAATTTGGCATTCTAAAGCCAAAAAAGGTTTAGGATTTCTTCCAGCAAGTACAATTTTGCCACATTGCCACAGTCTGCATCAATGACTTATTGCCAGGAGAAAAAGAGAATTCTAGTATGGCTCTTCTGTCCCCACCCCGAGGACTCATGGTTGTGCGGGGATAATGCCCCTGAACAGTTACTCTGTGCCTGGCAGAGAGTGGAGGGAGGGATCAAAGAAACATCTAGCTATATGCCACAGCTAGAAACAGTGGTAACATGTACCTCTGATATACATCAAGACACCATAGATGTTTCTCCAGTCCTAATGCTATCCACCAACAATGACCTGTGAGTCCTAGAGTGGGCTTTGGCCAATGGGGAGGATGGAAGACAATACCAACCTATATAACAGCAACAACACAACCATGCACAGACGCAGCCATAAAGTGAATGTACACTTGTGTATGTCCCTAACATGATGGTATCTGAAGAGGTATATGTTTATATCAGATTGATATGCAGGAATGATTTCTCTGTAAATATTGGTGAACAGCCACATTACTAAATAATAATGGAGTCATGGTCTTATACAAATAATAAAACAATATACATTTCAAATTTAGCAATGCTTCTAAAAACATTCAGAAGAAGGTATAAAAGCACACACACGTATGTATGTATGTATGTTTGCACGCCACCGAAATTCTCATGGTGGTTCGTGAAAAGGCCTTACTGGTGCATTATTTAAACTGTTATGTTTATTCATATCATGATCTGATCACCATACTCAATATATCCCATATGCATGGGGGTATTGGGGTAACGATACAAAAGGTTTGCTAGGGTAGACCCTCTTTCACTCAGACTCACCCCCCCTCCCCAAAACAAACTCAGCCCCCCCCCCCCCCAAATCGAAAGCCTGGCTACGGGCCTGAGCTGAATGGTTCTAGTCTCTGTATTCAATGTCTGCATCACATACTACTTTATGATCAGGTTAGACTGAGATATTGTCATGGCTCCCCATGAAAGTGTTGACCAAGATCCTCCTATTACAGGGTTATCGATATAAATCTCTCCATGTGATAATGTAAATATCCACATGTGGAAATACACATTGATTATGCTATGTGAGGCTTGTGTTGAACAGCATATAAATTAATACAACTGAATGCACATCTCATGTGCATCTCATATGTATATGCATCTGCTTCAACATCCCTGAAATGCAAACATAGCACGCACAAATGTTCAACCATTTTGGTGTAAGAATCTATGCATGGTTAAATAGCAGCTAGATTTTTCCCATTATCCCTGGTCATATAGGTATCAAAATTGTGGATTGCATATTCACAAATATAACAGTGGAGACACATGGAGTCATGGTCTTATATAGCAGAAAGATCTGTTCCTCCACAGAAAGGAGTGAAGAAATGTTTTCGACTACAACACTATACATAAAATTTCATTCATATTCTATAAAGATGGGTAGTCCCCTGTTTAAAATTTGGCCTGTGACAGAAGCAATGTGATAGTTGACACATTTCCCCCAGAATGCCTTTCGGCTTGTCAGATTACTGTCTTGTCTCTCAATATTTGAAAACTTTGGCTCTTCAACAATGCTTAGAAAAAGAAATATGTTTTCAGACAAATCAGTTCCCATTTTCTATCTGGAAAGGGTAGGGTAAAATTACATGATATCGAAAGGTTGATGCAAACCCTTATTAATAGGATTGTCATGAGTCCTTGCTAGATGCAGACACTGGTCTCTAAATGTCAGTTAATTGAAACCTTACATAACAGTTGACACCAAAGCATATCTGCAAGCTAGAAGCTAATGTCACTTTGTGAATTAGTCAGTCTACCAGCAAACAGCCTTCAGGGCTCTTACTAAGATGAACACACATACACACAAACATTGCCAGTGTTCTCATCCTAATGCTGGAACATTAAGATTTTAATACCCACTCTTGAAATCCCTTGAAGTTGGGTAATGCCATTCCTGGGATTTATATAATATGCTTAATATGCAGCTCACAGCAACCATTACATCACAACATATTAATTAGTAAGCCAGCAGGACACCAACACTGACCTCTTCATATTTATCCGCCCATAAATTGCACAAAATATGTGAGGGACTAATGTAACCCATAGACTTCAAGGCCATTTTTGTGGTCCTCAGACAGAGGAAAGTGATTTACACCATCCCGCTTCCATACATATTCATGCCTCTATCTTCCTCTTCTCTTACAAAACAAGGGGGCCTTTCACACTACACAATTACAACACTAAGCTTCCACTTTAACATCCATGGTTCCATCCTTTGCAATGTTGGGATTTCACAAACAGACAGTTTTCTAGTACCTCACCAAACTAAAAACCACAAGATTTCAGTATTGTAACTGTATATTGTAAATGGGTCCAAAATAGCCTCCTCCTTCCATATTTCCATCTGGTGACATCCATTTCAGGCAACTTCACTGACCTTTGCTAAGCTTCTTTCTATTTAAAGAAAATGACATATCTTGGTATTAAGAATGTATCTGCATGACATAGTCATATAGTCATGCAGACATAGTCATGCAGAATGTAGACATAGTCATGCAGAATGTATCTGCATGACATAGTTATATATATAGTTATATAACTATCACATCTCAATCTTCTCTTCTCCAGGCTATGCATAAACATATCTAAACTATTATTCAAAGATCCTAGGCTCCAGGCCTTTTCCCATCTTGGTTGCCCTCCTTCAGACACATTTCATCTTATCAATATTATTTTTTACTAGCAATATCTAGAACTAGACACAGTATTCCAGGTAATAAGCATGCCATCTAACTCATCATTCAAGTCATTTATAAACATTGAACAAGGACATCCCGTGACACCCCACCAGTCAATTCTCTCCTGGATGAAGAGGTTTCATTATTGAGTACTCTCTGGATTTGATCTGTCCAGAATTTACAAATCCATTCAGAAATGCCATTGTGTAAGCAATATTTCGTCTGTTTATATACAATATAGTGGGTGACTTTATAAGAAGCCTCACTGAAATCGATAGATAGATAGATAGATAGATAGATAGATAGATAGAGATTGGTTTGGCATAAATTGTGTTTTAGAAACTCATGCTGACTCTTGAATCCTCACCAGACAGCTTTAGAGATCTGTTTCCATCTGGTGTGGAAACAGAGCCTCACGAGAGCCCCACAAAGGCCATCACATGACATCAAGGCACTTCTGGTGGGACTCTGTGGGGCTTCACAAACCTGAGGCTTGATGTGGAAGATAGCAACATGTAGACATAGAGTTTTTATAAGAAGAGTCTGTATTAAACCAGATTTCTTTTTTTTTCTTCTGACACTGCTTTTCGTGGTATGGAAATGCATTTCAAAGTCCATAGCATGGATTACATTCAGACAGACACAGAGAGAAATTCAATCAGTAAATCAAAAGCTCACTTCTAATGTTATTTCCCAGTTCCTGGAATTCAGAGGCATGCTGACTTTGGTCCTGCAGAAAAAATAAAAATAAAAACATTATGACTTGTATCCATCTAAACGGATAGTCATCAAAACATCATCAGTGGTAGCCAATTCCACAGTAAGTCATAGAGTTGGAAGAGAGCACAAGGGCTGTCCAAACCAACTTCCTCCTGTGCACAAACACTCAATCAAAACAGTCCTGATAGATGGCCATCTAGCCTCTGTTTAAAATGCTCCATAGAAAGACACTCCAATATGCCTTAAGGCAACATATTCCACTGTGGAACAGCTCTTAACATTGGGAAATGTTTCCTAATGTTTAGGTAGAATCTCTGTTCCTGGAATTTAAATCTGTTGCTCTGCACCATATAGAGTATATTTATGCTTTCAGAGTTATATCTAGTCAGTAATGCTATGCCAACCTGTTACAGAAAAAATGACACTGTACAACCAAATGGATAATCACACAATCAACTGCAAAGGACAATAATGCACAATTCAGGTGCATACCTTCAATTAATTTCCAACTTATGGAAATCCTATAATGGATTTACTTGACATACGTTCAGAAAGACTTTGCCTTTGACTTTTTCTGAGGTTAAGAGAGTGTGATTAGCCCAAGGTCACCAACCAGTGGATTTCCATGGCTGAATAGAGATTTGAACTCTGATTTCCAGAGTGTTAGTCCAACACTTAAAGCACCATGCTAGGTCTGCACAACCTGTGGCCCTCCTGATGTTTGGGCCTCAACTCCAAGGAGCCCTATCCAGCTTGTCCAATGGTCAGGAATTCTGGGAGCAGATGTCCAGAGGTCTGCACTATGCCATACTGTTTCCCAAAGCAGATGCTTAAATGTTGATTAAAGAGTCCACCTGCTGGCATAAGTGAACATGTGCATATGTCAGACACCAAAAGATGCCAGATCAGTATTTCATTTAACTTGTCAAAAGAGTATATTTTGGGGAAAATCTTCTGTTTCAGATCTATCCAAACAACAATATGATAATTGGAAACCCAGATGAGATGACAGGTTTAATGGAATCAATGTTAATTTTATAGTACATTTTGGTTTTTTTAAAAATCCCTAGAAAAAAACATGAACAGAATTTTAGCTTGAATGAGTTGAGGTTCTGCTGCTTTTGATTTAACCAAGACAACATGCTTCAGGACATTTCACTACATCCTTTAGGGATACTTGATGTTTGCTTTTTAAAATAATGACAAACCTTTTTGAAATATTAACATAATAACCCACAAATGAGTATCCATCATCTTGAGATAGCACAACCCTGGCTTGAGATAACAAAATTGTATAGCAGACCTCTTAAGAGTTGTACCATGGCCATGAAAACAAAGTTAATATGAAATCCAGGCCTGGGGAAATTCTGAGATCGATTTCAGAGGGATCAAAGTTCTTTTTTTCTTTTACTTCTGGCCTTTCCTTCTTCCTTCTTTCTTTCTTTCTCGTATCACATAATTAAAATATGCATGAACAGAGTAATCCTAAGGAGACGTTTGGTTTCTCTTTTCCAAGTTCATTGAGGCATTTCTGAAAAAGGTACAATTTCTTCATGAACATTTTAAAACAAGAAAATATAATTCTAGGGACAATCCCCCTAAGAAAAGTACAGTGTTTCTGTAGTTATTTTGAAACACAGCACTGAAAAGGAGTTAAGTTTGAAGGTTAAGTGTTTTGAATCTCAGCATCCCCACAGCTCCTAAGCTTCAATTCATTGGAGAAATCACAGGCTTTTGTTTTCCTAGAAATACATTTCTAAACGATTACCTGAAATTAAGAATAAGA
The DNA here is from genome assembly GCF_037176765.1 of Anolis sagrei. Classification (NCBI taxonomy): domain Eukaryota; kingdom Metazoa; phylum Chordata; class Lepidosauria; order Squamata; family Anolidae; genus Anolis; species Anolis sagrei. Next base: position 263,198,202 of record NC_090021.1, on the reverse strand, counting down.
ATATTTATTTTAAATCTCTTTACCCTTAACTCTGATGTGTTTGTACAGAACTATGTCCCTCTTCTCTCCTACTAGTCACTGACCGTAATAAAGTGACTTGAACTTGGAAAATAAGAATATTTGTAGAGTTTTTTGTTTTGCTACTTGAATAGTGAAATCTACAGGTGGAAGATTCCTTTTTTCTTAAAAGGAATAAAAATATTGAAATCAATGCAATTGTTATTTTAAAGGAAAATGTCAATCTGATACAATGATTATAATTTTGGGGGGAAATTAGAGTTGTGGGAGCTCTCATTTTTGCAGTGGAATTTATGTGTGTTCTCTACTGGCTGCAACAGTATAAAGTCCATTTGAAATAGTGATTCAAACTCAATGTCTGGTCAGGGCTGACCAGAGTGAAGACTGCATTTTCACTCCAATTGGATGGAGGGGGTGGTTTAAAGACATTCTCATGAGCTCTCTTAGCAGTCACCTTCTGATCATCAGCATACACACCCACCCACTCTGGAGTGCTCTTGTGTATCTTGATGTTGCTTTGGAACTGGTTGGTATGTGTCCTGGATCTGGGATTCAGAGTAACTGTTAGGTAATGGAAAAGCAGCTCCCCTTCAGGGACTCAGGATATGCCCAATGGAGGCAGGTCTGAAATGGCAGTGGGACAGAAACCTTTCAATTTATTTTCATGGAAATGTGTTGATTTGCAAGGTGAAAAAAAAGAGTTAGTCATCTTATGTGCAACAATATTGTATCATATACAATGTATCTAAGTATAAAATGTATAGAACCATTGTTACCAAGAAAGAATAAATGTGTTCATTATTTAGAATCCAAGGGAGATGATGACTAGAAATGATACAGCTTTCAATGCTATCGATAATCTGCTTGAACTTAGAAATAAAATGTTTTGTAATTTTGATAGAACAAGAAGGTACAGTTAAAAGAGTGAATTTCAGATTCTTCCACTGTGAAGAGCATTATTGAATGTTGGGCTTGGACTGATCTGACCTGTTCCCCTTGTCCCCAGTCACACAACACAACTAATAGCATTGGGCAGTCCAGTGGGACTGAGGTAGCCTCATCTGCATTCTTTGCACATTAGAGGCAACACAATGATTTTTCATTTCATTCTCTCCCATTAAGAATCCACTGCAGTAATTACTCCCCACCTCCACGCATGGCATCATTTTTCATTCTGCAAATTCAATACAGCCACAGCAAGAAGAAATATAAATAAGCAAGAACTAGCACGTAGGGCACAATTAAGCATCTCCCCTTACGAAATTTTATCAATTTCAGAGAGGGCTCAAAAGATTTTTTTAAGGTGTTGGAGATTTATGGGCCAAGTTCAGAGTCCTGTTCTTGAGCAAATAAAATTGCATACAACACCAGGGCTTGTGTTTTGTATCAGCTACTTAGTTTAGTACACTTTCCTGGCCTGAACCAATCAAATTTGCTGGAAAAAAATCATGCATGCTATAATCACTGGAGAATGAAACATCTTCTCCCTATACAGATGATACCCAGTAATTAATTTTGGGGCGTGTGTATTATGGTTGTGGTAATGGGATCACAATTATGATTAAGTAGTGATTGCGTTTAGTCACCTAGATTTGTAACTACTTTATACTCACAATCACAACACCTACACTGTAGAACTAATGCAGTTTAGAATCTCTTTAACTGCCATGGCTCAATGCTATGGAATTATTGGAGTGGTAGTTTTACAGCAGTGGTTCTCAACCTGTGGGTCCCCAGGTGTTTTGGCCTACAACTTCCAGAAATCCCAGCCAGTTTACCAGCTGTTAGGATTTCTGGGAGTTGAAGACCAAAACATCTGGGGACCCCAGGTTGATAACCACTGTTTTGTAGTCTTCAGACTTTTCTGACAGAATGCTGGTGCCTTGCCAAATCACAAGTTTCCTGATTCCATAGCATGGGAAGGAGGAGGCCCATTCTGCCAGCAATCAGAGCATGGATGAATGGCATTTCCGTCAGGTGTGGTGTGTCAGGCCAGGAGAGGTTACATAGTTAAGTAAGTGATGTAGTATTTAAAAAGCAAAAGTAGAATGTTCTCAGTTGACTCAGTGTTGTGAAGCGAAAAGGAAGAACTTTACTCTTCCTAGTAGACCCATGCAAAAGCAAACTACTGCAGCCTCTCCTCACTTATGCGTTCTTCCTTTGTCATTTTAACTACACTCTGATATTGCTTGGCCACATGTCTTGATTTTCACCTATGAAATGCTGGAGGGAATGGTATTTCTCATTATTAACAGACAACAGTATACCCACTATAACAGAATGTCTTTTGGCAAATGTTTATGACACTTATCATCACAGAATCATAGAGTTGGAAGAGACCTTGTGGGCCATCTACTCCAACTCTCTGTCAAGAAGCAGGAAAATTACAACAATTCCGCAACAATTATGAACTTGACTATATATCAAAAAACTATAGGTAATGAAAGTTGGAAAGGGGACAGCTAATGTTTGTATTATTAAGTAATTTGTGAAAAAGGGGTCTTTCTTCCATGGGAGTTAGCAAGCAACAGTTTTGGACTGAGTTCATCAATGACTTACTAACCTTTGGAATGCCATTCCTTAAAATGCATTTTGATCCATAGCTTACAAAAAATTTACTTCCACATCTTATAGCTACTTGCATTTTTTTAAAGTGATTGTGGAAAAAATGTCAAACATAATCAAAACAAGGAGTGAGGTATAAAAAGAGAGAAAACTGGCAAGAGTTTCTCTCCTGGGTCCCATTCTCACCAGTTCTGCAAGTTCTTCTGTTACTTCCAGTAAAAATCATGCTGCCATCTTAGCTGTTTCTGCTACTTGCCAGGGTGCTTTGGCATTGGCCACACAGAGGTATTATTCATCAAAAGAATGCTTTTCTAAAGAACTGTAATATCAAGCTTAAATGACAAGCTGGAAAAATAGCTATGGTGTACCAAACCACCAGCAATATACTATCAGAATTTTGGCTCCTTTCCTTTTCTTCACCTCCAAAAAAAAGGCTGCTAAAATGAGCCAAAAAGACCTGACACAGGAAATCACAATTTCTATAGTTTAAACATAAGATCAGATATCATAGCAGTATCCCAGTGCCACAAAGTAAATCACTCACATATATATCCAGACTATTTTTAAGATGGGAAAAATAATAAAGAAAGCTGCTACACAAAACAATACTGATCCTGACAGGCTGATTGATACAATTGTGGTCAACTTTGCTCAAACTCCTGGGACAGAATTTATCCTTGTACCTCAACAAGGCAGTTCAGGATTAAGACGGGTGTCAAAAAAAGAACACAGCACATATTTAAGAATAGTTCTTGTCATTGTTCACTGCATTAAAAAAATGAAGTCAATCCTTTTGACAGTTCCCTTTTGATTTACTGATTGAATTTCTCTCTGTCTGTCTGTCTGTCTGAATGTAATCCATGCTATAAGCACTGGTCAAAATTATCATGAACATGGGTACTTTGGATTCAGTCTGTATGGACAAATTGAAACTATATTAGAATTATGACAAATGCATGGATTAAGATCAGAAGAGTTATTTGACAACATTTAGTAAGACCCTCAATCAGTACATATAAATGGAGGACAAAGAGGTGTTTGAATCTGAAACATTTCAAAAGCAACTGAAAAAGTGGGATGATGGAGGATTAATTATGATTGTCCCTGCCAAATTGGGACAGTTGGAGAATATGCATAAATTGACTTCTTGTCACTTTGGATTTTTTAATGTTTATTTTTGAAAATTCACGTGACTGCAGAGATTTCCAGAGCATAAATGTGGCCTTCAAACCAGTTATAGTTGTCCACATCACTCAGATGTTAATGATGTTTCTTCACACAATAGCTGGTAGAGAAACAAGCAAGCAGAGGTTGAAAACTGGCATTTGTCAGTTTGTTCTTATCCTGTCCTTCCAGTGGTAAAGTGCTGCTCCTTGCTTTTTCTACTACTTTGTTTGCTTAAAGAAACTGCCTTATGAGGAGGTTGTGAAAGGCAACAGTTCTGGGCCCACTATTGGGCAGTATGCTTCAGATGCTGACAAATACTGGAATAGGCAATAAGAATTCCACATTTTTATTTTCTAAAACCACAGGGCATTCTCCTGTATTATAGGGGGGAAAGCAGGTGTGTGCTTTAGTTTGTCTTATTTCCCTAAATGGGCCTGTTGTGAGTATGATGGTGAATCTTCTCTGGGTTTTCTTTTGAATTTAAAGACACCATCCAATATGCTGAGACCTATCGTTAAAATAAATTCAGTATCTGGATAGGTCCTTTAAAGTTCAGGCTAAGAATGGCTTCCTTGTTTCACTAACACAGAGCTGCCAGCTGCCATTTCCTGCTGCCCTCAAGTGTGGGGAGGGTGCTATGTAGTTGTCAATATTCAATTGGCATTCAAGTCAGTTTTTGAATGTTGACTGGGGAAGCAGATACCATTTTGTCATTTTCTTAGGTAGCAAAATGCCCTTGGCCAATCCTGAATAGAACATGTAGCCAGCAATGGCCCATGTATCATTTGCAGGTCTTTAACAAAGTGTACCAGGTCCCTTTTGCTGCCCAAGGATATGATTCTCTGATAGTAGGCCTTCTTAAAAATAAGCCATATCACCTAGCACATTTGCAGAGGCTAAACCACTTTCTTCCAGCATATGTGCTGCTTTGACAGGAGGATAAGGGGCTTCTCCTTTTCTTCCTCTGAAGAATAGTACCTGCAACACGGAACAGTATCTGAATTAATTCTGAACATAGCTCTGGGGAACAAAAGTCTGTCAACTGCACTTCAGCTCCTTTGAAACACCAAGTGGGGGAAGAATAGCCTTCACCCCAGAGGAAAGCTGGTCCTTCTCCTTTGGGTGCTCAACAATGGCTGGAATACAACTATGGTATGCTCCTGGCCTGTACCTCTGTCCACATAGCTATTTTCTTTACCCAGAACAATAATAATGCAAAAGAAGAAATGAAAAACCTTTTGTGCAGGGGCTAGATGAACATTGCAGTCTCTTCCACCCTATGATTTTTTATCTCCTTATAATCCAAAATCTATGAGTCGACGAGATTTCATTCTCGCACTGAAAAGTGATATCAAATGCCTATAACTGTCATGCTAGATGACCACCTCTCAGAATTGTTGTAATGATTGTTTCCTGTTGTGACAGGAATTTGAACTGATAGCTCTTTGATTCTCTCTAACTATAGGTGGGTTTATTCCTATTTAATTCTTCTGTCTTGGAAATATCTTAATTACACTTATTTAGAGAAGGAGTTAGCAAATTGTAGCCACTTCTATATTTTTGAACTGTCGGTTCCATCTATCATAGCTTACTCTGCCAACAGGAAAGCTGTTAGTTGTTGTCAACAACATCTGGAGGGTAATGCTAGAGGAAATTCTGTTCAGCTCAATAACTATTTCTAAATAACTATTCATTGTTATCAGCATATAAGAAATCTTTCCTACCACTGCCCAACTCTTCTTGTTAACATTTCTTATGAACCTGGTCTGATGGTTCATGATGCTGAAACCATTCTGAAGCTAAGAACTATGCCCTATGTTAATTAATGGCAAAATTCATTTAAAAAACAGTGTGAAAAAGATATATTATATGGAACATGTCTATTATTTTGGCATCAAAAATAGATTTTGCAGTTATACCTAACATTGGTTTTAAATCAACATGTAAATTATAATGAAAAGAAGAGTGATTGTGGTTCATATAAAATATTTTATTGGTCTGATATAATATACTTAATATCATTTCTAATTAATGATATTACTTATCTAGGGAAAGTGAGTAATTAAAATTTAAAAATCTTTAATTACACTGCACAGATTCCCAAAGGAGTGAAAATAATTATCATCTCTATTACTAGATTTTTCAACCTACAAATGTTTTCGAAACTTGAAAAAAAAGAGTATGTGGAGAAAATGTCCTCAATATTCTTTTATTTCAGCCAAGAACAGGCACCGTTAAAAGTATTTTTTTTCCTTTTATTTTCCTCCCTTTCTTCCTTTTCCTCCCTCCTTTTTTGATTATAACTTTCAGATGCCTCAGCTGACATGGCAATGGCCATAGTGGTGGAGCTGTACTCTTTACAAAAGACATGTTTCAAACTGTGTTTGTTGCCTATTATTTTTTTAATTTCATTATCTTGCATTTATATGTTACCCACTCTCACACATGTACATTTGTTGCTTATGATTTGTTATAGCACTTTCTGATCCTTGGCAAAGAAATCCGAAATACCCCGGAAATGTGGTCCACATTAGTTTTCCATTTTTCTTTCTATTAGAATGGACCATGTTCAGGGGTGTGTTCCACAGTCAACATAATACAGCAACTTGTATGCACAGAGATGAAATAGGAGATAATGTGACTACTGACCAGCCACAGCTGTGAATCAGAAGCTGTGGACTTGCCACTAAGTCTTAAAACAAATGCACAGCTGTGCAACTAGATTTCCTCTACAAATATTAGGTTGAAAATTGCTTCTTGCACCCACACACTGCCATCTCCTTAGCCCTAAAGCTTGATTTCTGGTTTCATAAAAAAAATCCTGCCTTTGCTTTCCATCAGTAGTCTCTGGAGTCAGCCTTGAATTGAATTGCCTGCCAGGTGTTAGGCCGGCAGACAGGCTTTAAATAATTTATATCTTAATTACAGTTCATCAATTTTCTCTCATTTTATTTTTTAACAGAGAAAGGGTAGAAAGAAACCCTTGCAATCCTGATTTCCTTTGTGTTCTTATGCAACTGTCATCCGTATCTACAGTGGAGATATATAATCTATATGTATCTATTTTGTTTTGTTTTTTCCTTATCTTCCATCTCATACTTAGAGAGAGAGAGAGAGAGAGAGAGAGAGAGAGAGTCAATACAGTCAGCCCTCTACATTTTCAGATTTTTACTTTTATGAAATTGAATATTTCATCAAAATATGATTATATGATTTGTGGATTTAATTAAAATGTTCTGTTTAAGAATTTCTACATCCTCCATGCAACTTCAACCAGAAAAGGGCCATAATGTCACACAGAAAAAACAGAGATCCCTAGAAAGAACACATCTCTAGGAATCTCTAGTTCTTTTAGAGTGATTATCTGGTCAGTTAACCAGCAGATGTTGACCATAGAGTCATGATGGAGGATCTAGGAATTCCTAGAAATGTGTGCAACAAATAACAACTTTTCCCACTGTTTTTCACTTTTGCAGTACCAAATGTGAATGGTTTATTGTAATTCAGGTACTCATATATATTTCAGGAAGACAAAATTAATATTTTTGTGCAAAAAACCAAACAACTAACCAAAAGCCACATGATTTTTGCACACAAATATAATGTAGGTTTCTAGAAATTGATTTTAACAAAAAAAGTGAGGACTTTTGGATTAAAGTAAATTTCAGAATTTCAGAAGAAAACCAGCTTGTGCCTTACAAATTAGCAAAGCTCATGTAGTACATGAAAAACTGTGATTTCCTATCAAGACTGAAGACAGAGAAGCATAATGGTTTCCAATCGGCAAGTGGGTCAAGCTTCATATAGCTTTAACTTTTATGCTTAAGCATAAAGTAGAATTAGACTTGGAGGAAGTAGGCAAGGAAATTGTAGGAAGGAATATAAACAATTGAAGATATGCAGATAATAGCATACATTTCTGATTGTCCTGGCATGTGGCTCAGGACAAAAGGTCACTGTCAAGTCACAATACATAGAACCAGAACAAATTGTTATTGGCAAGGGAGTCAGGCAAAGCTATATTTCATATAGAAAGTTGGATTAGACTTGGAAGAAAAAGGTGTAAACATTAGGGGAGGGGACATCAAGATCTGCAGATGACAACATATTACTAGCAAATAATTGTAAAGAGTTGGAACTACTATTGAAAAAAGGCAAGGAAGAAAGTGCAAATTCAGGGTTATGGTTTATTATTTTTATCACCATGATTGTATATAGAAAGTTCAAAAAAAGATAATTTTCACAGTCAGCATTTATTTTCTGCCTATTATTATTAATCCTTTCCTTTCATGATTATTACTGAAAACATTTTGGTTGTAGAGAAGTGAGGGTGTTGAAACATGATTCACACCATGTCTCAACTATATTAAGCATGTCCCTGTTTTTAGCATAGCCATGCATCCCTAAGCACATATCTACTCAAAAGTAAGGCCTACTGAGCCCAATGGGACAAATCACTTCTGAAAGAACATGCACAGGATTGCAGCTAGCTAATTTGTTACTCATTCAGCAATCTAAAAGTGGTAAATAAGGTGACATTTTGAAAAGGGCTTTACACAGGCTTCGCTGATCAGAGTGTGGTAAATGGTAAAGGATTGTGAATTAGTAATAGGGCAAAGGGAGGGGGAAGCAAACAGCAGGACTCATTATAAAGAGATCAATCTGAAGGTCTCAACCCTAATAGCCAGTTTCCAAGACAAGTTCTGCCTTCAGGCTCTTAAAGAGGCATTACTGCCTCATCTAATGCCCCCCCCCCCCTCACCGAAATGTCCTGCGTTCACAGAATGTGGAAACTGAACTGGAAATATTTTACTATTACTGGATTGCCGTGCTGGTGTTGTTTGCATGCCAAATGTCACTTTCCTTGTCTGAAACATTGGAATCTATTAAGAGTTTTTCTTTTTTTTCTCCAGTGCCTTCACTGGGATGCTCTTAAATCAAGCAGTTCCTTCTTTGGGGATCTGCAGACTTCCTCAGACTGGGAAATGTGTGAGTGAATACTGAAAACAAATACCATGATAGATTTAATGTACTGTTGTTAGAATCCATCTCAGTGCAAAATATTTGGAACAGGTTGTAGTGCATTAATTGCTTTGATGCTGTCTTCTGTCAGTTTTGAACCCATTTGGACATTATTAAGATTGTTGGCTGCATGGTACTTATACATGTGTAAGTACTGCAGCTACATTGCTATGCACTGAATTCTGTTATAAACCCACCCCTACAGTCCTCATTTACTGGGTAGCAGCCACTACAATCAGTAGGTGTTTGTATGTGGGAGGATGGGGTTCTGATCCTTGTCACAGCCCTTGTCACTCAGGAAGCCGCTAACAGATAGTCCCACCCCTCTCATGAGTGTTCTCTGTTGGAACAGGCAGAAACAGGTTCCCGTGGCCACTCCCCATCGCTGGAATTCCCTCTCTAAAGAACTAAAATGGCATCCCCTCTCCTCTCCTTTAAAAAGCTTTTAAAGACCCACCTGTATGCCTGTGGAGAGGAGTAAGATTAGCATATTTCCTACATATTCTTGCCTGACATTGGATATGTCCTTAGCTTGCTGAAGTGATACATTATATTGTGCTTTTAATGTATAGTGTTTTAATTGGCTTGATTCCTTGTATTCATTATGTTTATTTATTTTAACCCTTGACTTCAGTTTGTCAATATTGATTATTCGATGTCATGTTTTGCTTTGATGGGTGGGGATTTTTTTGGCATTGAATGTTTGCCATTTTTGTTATTTTTGTAAATCGTCCTGAGTCCCTGCGGGGAGAGAGGGCAGGTTATAAATAAAGTTATTATTATTATTATTATTATTATTATTATTATTCCCTAGCCCCAGTGCTTTTGGGGTTTCTACAAATGTCATCTGAGACATGGTTTTTCTAATGAAAAAGTGGGGCTAATAATGTTTCATACAGAGAAACACATGCATGCTTTGCAATATACATACTTTTTCTCCAGAGAGTCTTCATACATAGTATATTATAATAAATGACATTTCAGTTTTTATATAAATATGAGTTCTGTTTGCACAGGTTGTACCAACAGTATATACCAGAGTTATTTGGATAACTTCTGGTGGGTAAGCATTTACTGTAACCTCTGCCCACTTCTCAACTTCATGACAGCCGTATTTCCCATCAATAAAGAATGCTACATTTTGCTGGAAGCATATGAGGAAAGCAGAAAAATAATTAAAGAAATATATAATATGGTGCTACATGCAAGTATATGAACAAGAAAAAAAATCAGAGAGAATGAAATTTAAATACAAAATAAATCATGCAGAAACCTGGAGGGGGATTCACGCTTGCTCAGAAAAAAAAATTAAAATCTTTTTTGCACTTGCTACTAATGTTATGTTATAGGACCTCATCACACTGATCCATTTTCTGCAAAATACCTGCAGAATTCTGGGCTTGTAGTTTAGGTAGGGGCCATTAAATTGCTCAGCCAGATAGGTCCTATGTCTTCCTGCAGGCCTACCCAGACAGTTTTAATGATGAATTTTAAACTTCAATTCTATGTCTAGTTTTTGTTTTAATATGTATTATATGGAAATATGTTTTAATGTGTGTATTTTACAGAGTGTTTTTAAATGATTATGTGTTTTGATTATATGTTTTAGCAATGTAACCCGCCATGAGGAGGGGCGGGTAAGAAATAAAATAATAATAATAATAATAATAATAATAATAATAATAATATGCATAACAAGTACAAAGCAGACAAGATCACTATGCTGGCTTTTGTATTTGATCACTTTAATAATTATTAAATAAATAAATAAATAAATTTATTATTATTATTATTATTATTATTATCATCATCATCATCCATTCCATAGCTTGAAAATGTTTATTTAAAATCCCAAAGACAAACCTTGATGTTGCCATTTTATGTTAGGGATACTGTTTTACTATAATATAGTCTATAACCATACTTGGGCATCCATGAATTTCAGTATCCACAGGGGATCTTACTGTATAACTGGATTTTAATCTTGTTTACACAGCAGTGGGAAATTAACTTGGTTTTGACTGAAGTTCATTATTTTGCTTATGATATAAATAAAACACAAGTTTGAATTGTAATATATGAAATCCCTAAATTTTATTTACACTATGTTTCATATACAACAAACCAGGAGGAAAAAGCCAAATATTGCTTTTTGGTTCTGAACTTGAACATGAAAATGTTTGGGATGTCATTTTAATTGTAAATATCAAGTTTATAATAAAATAAAATACAGAAAACTAAACTATTTGTTTGGGATGTATATAGTTGATAGATTCAGTCCAAAACCTTATTACAGTCTTACTTTTGATCCTGGAAAATACAACACCAGCTCTCTTGAGCATGTGATCAAGTATGTGGTTTTCTATAGGATAGCAGACAAACAGCTTTATAGCAAAGATTACAATTTCTGCTGCTCCAGAGTCTTGAATGAGAAACAATACATTCAAATTTGAAGGAAAGAGGTTCTATGAAACATTATGAAGAACTTTATTATAAGAGCTGCTCAAGAACAGAACAAATAGTCTCAAAGGATGATGGACGTTTCTTATTTGGTGATGTTTAAATCAATGGTAATATCACAGAGCGCTTTAGTGGTACTGTATATTTCTGCATTAGGGCTGGGCAATTCGTTTCGTTAATTTGTAATTCGTTAAAAAATTCGTTATTTTTTGAATTACAAAATGATAACGAATCCGTCTGGAGCAATCTGGAGCAATTTTTTAAAAAAACGAATTTTTAAAGCTGTTTTGTAATTGTTTTGTAATTGTTTCGTTATTATTTCAGCTCCCAAAGCTCTGCGTATTGGTACTCCTTCTTGCCTCTAAGCCCAGCTGGCTGCATTTTTCTCGCTGGTTATAGAATGACATTCTGCTTATACTCAGAAATGATTTGGCATTTAAGGCTGCTTCACTTTTTTCTGCTCCTGCAAGAATAAATGCCCCTTATGGAGATCAAGATGCCCGCTCTGGGGAAGGGAGGAGGAAGGGTGGGGAGAAGCAGAGCCCCCGGGACTCGCCAGGAAGTTGAACCGGGGCCACTGGTTCCTCTCCTGCCTAGTTGCCCCTCTTTCGCCAGCATCGCCAGGAGGCACCAGAGACCCCCAGGGAAAGCCAGGAAGAATCCCGAAAGCAAAACATGCCGTGAAGATGAGGGAGGAAGAGGAGGATGGGGAGGCGATGAACCTACCCGCAAAGCTTGGCGATCTTGACAAAGCTAAAATCCATCCATGCAGCCGCCTGAGCTCTGCCCGCTCGCCTCGCTCGCCCTTCTCTCGCTCACTCCAGCAGCTCCATGCCTGGGAGAAGGCGGCTTGACAGGGCAGCTCTCCTTCTCTTCCTTTCCCCAGCAGAAGAAGCAGAAGCAGCAGCAGCAAACCTTGGCGGGGACGGGAGCTGCTACCCCCCTCCGGCCAGTTGTTGGCCGTGCAACAACTCGCCGGAGGGGGGTAGCAGCTCCCGTCCCCGCCAAGGTTTGCTGCTGCTGTTTCTGCTTCTTCTGCTGGGGAAAGGAAGAGAAGGAGAGCTGCCCTCTGCCAAGCCGCCTTCTCCCAGGCATGGAGCTGCTGGAGTGAGTGAGAGAAGGGCGAGCGAGGCGAGCGGGCAGAGCTCAGGCGGCTGCATGGATGGATGTGTTTAGCTTTGTCAAGATCGCCAAGCTTTCCGGGTAGGTTCATCGCCTCTCCCGGCGGCCCCAAGAGAGGGAGAGAGAGAGGAAGAGAAGCCTGAAGCGTGGAGAGGAGGAGGAGGAGGAGGAGGAGGAGGAGGAGGCAGCAATAGAGGCAGCGACGACTCCTACCAGGGCTCCTGGTTTCAGGGCCGCGCGCGTGCGCGCTCCCGCTCTCCCTCTCTCTGCCAGGGCCAATTCGGGGCGACCCAAAGTGCCTGCTGGGCGAAGAAGGGAGCAAGTTGCACAACCGCGTCCGCCATTTTAACGAATTGATTCGTTAATAATAACGAATTTTCGTAAATACCGAACTTTTTTGGGGGAAAATTTTGTAATTATTTTAAATAACGAAACAAAAAACACCCCAATTACAAAACGATAACAAAACCAAATTTTTGCATTGTTACCCAGGCCTATTCTGCATAGCAAGGGTTGGACTAGATGTTCCTTGCAGCCCCTTCCAGCTCTAAGATTCTGTGAAGGCCTGAAACTGCAACTTTAAACCAAAATCCAGTTATCCTAGAACAATCCTGCTGAAATGAAGCATGTTGATACAGGAACAATTAGCATTCAGTTCGGCATTTCATTATCCAGTTGAAAGTAAAGGATTTTGCTCAATTTTCTGTTGTAGAGTTTTTTTCCATCCTCGTGATTCCCTTGGGTTTATCTTGCCTATTTAAGGATCATTGCAGTGTCAGCAAGAATATTACATGCCTTGAAGGGATCAGACATTTCACATTGACTAGCATGGTAATGGGATCATTGTGCAGTAAGCTGTTTATGAATAACAGCCAATATATCATATCTGGAAGAGATGAAATCTGGACTTTCAAGAAGATGTGACTCTCCTATTTAGGCATTGTTTTTCAAAAAAAATCTCTCAATTCCAAAGGAACCTTGGCCATATCATTTCTTTCCACAATGAGGCTATCCCAACTTTCCTTAATCATAGTGTTGCCTTGAAAATATAGCTGCAGTCCTATCTGTTCTGGTTCTAAAGCCAATAGCAAAGGAAAGACTACATAGCTTAAAAAGCCAATGGGATTTTGGCCTGCATAAATTATAGTATAGCATCTGGATCGAGGGAAGTCATGCTGCCCCTCTATTCTGCCTTGGTCAGACCACACCTGGAATACTGCAGAAGAAAAGGCTGAAAGGAGACATGATAGCCATGTATAAATATGTGAGAAGTCATAGGGAGAAGGGAGCAAGCTTGTTTTCTGTTGCCCTGGAGACCGGGACATGGAGCAATGGCTTCAAACTACAGTAAAGGAGATTCCACCTGAACATTAGGAAGAACTCTTTAAGCTGCTCCTCATAGATTGATTTTTTCTTTCTCTGTCTGAACTCTTATGCCTATTAAGATTAATAAAAATCTCTCTGTGGTTCAATGTATATTGGCTGTAATCTTTTCTGGTCCTATACTGAAACATGATGGTCTCATCACTGACTTTTGAAGAAAACCTTCATTTCTTCCCCCTCTCATGGGCTAACCTGAGTTTAAAAGGGTTTCATTTTCTCTCTCTGATATTTTCTTCATAAAGCAGACATTTCTTTTTTCTTTTCTTTTTTTGGAGGGGGGATATTTTTTACACGCACACTATGTCTGTTTAGTCTCAGCTTTAATCCTACTGCAAGGCTTGATGACATTCTTTCTGTCTTTCCCCACAGAAACCAGCATTTTAAATACCTTTCTAGTCCAGAGTTTGCACACATATCCACTAACACACATGAAGTGTGAGGGATGTGTGTTCTATGGCAAGGACAAATAGGAGACAACAAAAAGGTGCTTCTGCTTTGGGATGATCCAGAGGGACAAGAGGTTGACTGTCTCATGCGGGAGATCATATGCTTTTGCTTTCTGCAAGTCCAACTTCTAGCCTTCAATTGGATCATTTTGCAAGGAGCCAGGGAGTCTTCACAATAGCTATTTACCACATCTAGTGTTTGAAGGGCAAATAAGAGCCAAGAAAAACCCTCATACTATACAGCTATTAGAAGAAAATCCAGACTCCCCTCTACCTTGTTTTTACCAGAGAGAAAGAGGGACGACTAGAATCTGAGATAGAAGGAGACCTTTTTCTGTAAATAAGTCTAAGAACCTCATCACATGGAGGTCCTTAAGCTGGGGGACAGTGGGGCAAATCCATGGGGCAATGGGGGAACCATCGGGCAGCACCCTACATTGCCCTTTTACCATGGTGTTTCCTGTCTGTCCCTGGCTTGATCCTGCACTGTCCCCAGCTTAGTCTATGAGAACGCGAGTAGTCACCCATGTTCTCAGGTCTACTTCTTAGCAAACTGCCGAGACACAGCATGCATGGAGCCAGGACAGAGTCCTGCCAAAAGTAGCACTGTGTCATGTGATGGGCTCCGGTGGGGTCAGTCCTGGCTGCATCTCGGCAGCATTCTAGGATGGGCAAAAAGCCCCATGTGATGAAATCCCTAAAGTTAGTGGGGCTTACTTTTGAGTAAACAAATACAGGAGTATACTGTGCAATCAGATATACTGTGCAACCAGATGTAAGAAAGTGGAGATAAGGTGGTATAAAATAAAATAAGCACCAATGACAAGTTTGACAACAGCTTGAAAATGTTTCAAAATACATCCAAAAAGCTACCCTTGACTTTGCAATTTTATAAATGGGACATCTATTCATAAAGGGGGCTGGAACCAAACTACAGCAGATACCAAGACCCCACTGTATGCACATATGTACTTATAGAAGTGTAAATATACATATGTCTGCTCCTCCTGCTCTCCACCATGCCTGTAGGGTGCTTGAGGGCATTTTCACCATGTGTCGAGTTTCAAAAATCACATATTGGAGTTCTAGACAAGCTTTTTTGGAGTGGGGGGCACAGAATGTGGTCAAAATGCACCCACATCATCTGGTAGCCATTATAGACCACTTCAATGGAAAAGGGGGACTGCAAACAAGGTTGAAATGCCCTTCTAGGGTACATTTGGGGCCCAAAATGTACCCTAGAAGTACATCTTGGGCTCTTGGAGTTCTGGGGGCCCACATGTGTCTTGTGATTGCACTTTATCCATTCTGATTTAAAATAATTCATTACATAGATGACAATACTAAGGAGGAAAATATGAGTAATTTTGGAGGTATATAGTTTGCTGCTCGCCTAGCAGTGTTTCTCAATCTGTGGGTCCCCAGATGTTTTTGGCCTACAACTCCCAGAAATCCCAGCCAGTTTACCAGCTGTTAGGATTTCTGGGAGTTGAAGGCCAAAAACATCTGGGGACCCCAGGTTGAGAACCATTTTAGTGTTTTGTCCAAAGCAGGCAATGCAGCACTTTTAGTATCATGTTGTTTGATTGCCCACTGGACTGTTGGTACCATGATTTTACAAACTTTGAAAAATCAGTCAGGGGAATAAACTCAATGGCTTCCATGTATTAGTTACCTCTGCAGTATTGATTACATGCAATTAAATTCATTGCGGTAAAGAAGTGAAAAGGATTCAAAGAAGGTGAGAGGAGGCTTGTACTTTCATTTCTGCCATGCCTCACTAGGTAACATGGAAAAAATTAAAACACTGGAAAAGAACTACTTTCACCAGCTGTAATGGACATTAACTAATGCTTCATTTCCTATCTAAAACGGTTGGTTGACCATGAATGATGGACACTAAAGAAAATCTCAGACATTTTCCCAAACTGGTCTCTCTGTGTGAAAACAAATTGCTCCTATAGTATTTGCATACTGAGAAATTTCCAGCTTGTTAGACTAATTGTGAACTATATATTATCCAAGAAGGTATCAGAATCACCCAATGATGGCCGCTGACTGGACTTATAAAAGATGGAAAAGGAGAACTTGTGTGGTTATCCAAAAAACTTTTATTAATCCTTGGCAGATCATGCAGGGTTTTTTTTCTGGGTAGGTCATGTTTCTTTCAGTATGCCTGTGTTCAATCTTTGCAGTTGATGGTATGCACATTGTTATAAACTGATATGAAGAACACTGAGGTCTTGCTGGCTTTCACTCAGTTTCTTGAATCAATATACCCCTCAGATTTAAAATCAAATATTTTCCACACTCCATTTTTTTCAAAATCTTATTTCAAACATTAAATTTATATGAGATGTATCCTGGGAGGGAGCCCACATTCCCATCCCTTGGCAAGATTGTCTTGTGATCTGTTACAGAACACAGAATAATGATTTGGCCTACTTTGTTTGCAAAAACATATCAAAGCCCCATTGACAAGCCCTTTGTCTTTCCTTAGGCTATGCTTTCTGCTGAACTATGTTAATGTGAAAATTTATTACAGTGAAAAATGGTAATGACTATTTGGAGACCAACCTCCAAGTAAAATATTAAAATCTACAAATGAGCAGCTGCATAAATGTTGGCATTTTCCTGGATGGATCTTGATGGCCTTGTGGCAGGATTACTTGCACTTCTAGCACCAAATGAAATTAGATCAAATGAAATAATTGAAAAGGGAGAGTATTTTAGTTGATTCTTCAGGCTGTTATTGTTTACAAGCATGCTATCTTTATGTCACTTAGACCTGGCCTCCTGATGTGATGTTTTTGTTTTAACAGGGATCCTGATTTTTCTAGGTGGAGGCATATTTATAACTCAGCAACATCAGAAAGCAAGGAATTGCTTATTTTAAATTCAAAGCAACGCCTGTGTTTCCCTTGTGACTAATTCTGCATTCATGGAAGTTCCTCCCTCTCGCCCTCTGTAGAGTTCTCATGAATCCTTAATTCCATTGTAGCCTCGTGGTGCCAAAGTCACTTTTCATCAGGACACCCACACATCAATCTTGGGAGACTCCCCACAGAAAATATCAAACTATGCCTATAAAACTGATAGATTTTAAAACAGAGAGGTACAGTATAGGAGAGCCAAATGCTGTAAAGAAAATAGTCATGATCTTTGGCCATTCTAGAGGGCATACACAAATGCAAGTTTAAAACAATGAAATAGAGTTACAGTATTTAAATGCCTTGTTTTAAACACTGGGTACAATCTAGCTGTTTTCTTTTATAGATTTCTATTTTACTTTTTGATGTTAAGTATTGTTAAAATAGTTAAAACTGAGCTGCTGAACTTGCTGACTGAAAGGTTGGCAGTTCGAATCTGGGGAGCAGGGTGAGCTCCTGCTGTTAGCTCCAGCTTCTGCCAACCTAGCAATTTGAAAACATGCAAATGTGAATAGATCATTTTTAGGCAGGAAGGTAATGGTGCTCCATGCAGTCATGCTGGCCACATGACCTTAGAGGTGTCTATGGACAACACTGGCTCTTCAGCTTAGAGCACCACTCCCAGAGTTGGACATGACTAGACTTAATGTCGAGGGGAAACCTTTACCGTTACCTTTTAACATTTGTGTTCGTTTTATTTCACACTGCCAATTGACTGCGACTTATACCATGAGGGCTTGCTTGGAAAGATTTGTAAAGAGGAGGTTTGTACTGCCTTTGTGTTAACCTAAGAAAATGTAATTTTTCCAAGATTGCCCAATGGATTTCCTGGCCAAGCAGGGATTTAAACTCTGGTATCTGAAAGTCCTAGTTCAACAGCCAAAGCATTATCCTATGCTGGGTCTAGCACTGGTCAGGTAGTTCAACAATCTGGCTCAGTATCTAACTGTGCAGCTCTTTCAGTACAGAAGCTATATTTGCATAGTTGCAGGATTCGCTAAACCTTTTGACTGTTACATAAGGTAGTGCTTGCAGCCCTCAAATTAGGACCAAAGACCAGCCTACATAGAGTACATGAAATGTTCCAGCCTTGATATTAATATACCATAGATTACTGTGGCCAATCAGCTCCTGTCCTGAAATGGTCAATAGCTGGTTTGATAAGGAAACAGTTTCACCAAGGCTCCTTGAGCTTCTCATGACATACACAAATCCCAAAGCATCTTTAAACTATTTGTTCTTATAAAGGAATGCTATTATTCAACCTATCATTATCACCAGGCACCAAACTAGCTTATGTACTGCCCCACTTGACACAGATGTAGCAGAGTAACAGAGTTGAGTGTCTTATGCATACTAATAACATCAAATTCCCAATTCCCAAATGACAGCCTCAAACAATTTCACATAGCTATTACAGAGCACTGGAATGAAGTCTGATGACCACCTCTCAGCTGCAGCCCTCACAGCAATAACCAAGATGCAATACAGTTCCTCTTACTCCAAACTCACAGAACTAGTTGAAGTTACCATGGCAAATGCCATCAAAAGCCATTGAAAAAACAAGGTAAAGAGTTGCACTTACCCAACCTTTCTCATGATGATGGGCATCATCCATCAGTGAAGACCAAGGCCAACAACAACAACAAATCAATAACAGTCAGCCAAATGTCTCTGAAAGCTTACAAGTAGAATAATAATTGTGAGAAATCCTGTCTGGAACCAAAATTGGTTCTATAACACAAATCTTTGCTTATAGAGATCCACATTAATTATGCTACACAATCTTTGTGTTGAATGGAAATACTGTGTAATGTGAAAGTGCAACCAAATGGACAACTGAATGCACATCTCATATGCATCTGAATCTCATTGTACATGTGCATCTGTAAACACGATTGCACTACTTCCACAATCTTGAATGCAGACTTATATGTCTAAATCCATATACACATCCCTGAATGATTTGCTACAAGCACACATACACAATCCTCACTTATATGAATAATGGCACCAGATATCCAATTGCACTTTTGCAGCATTGAACTGAATATGGACTTTCTGAGTCAGATAAAAATGTCCGACTAGCTCTGCAGGGTAGCTTACACATGTGTACGATGTCCATCAGATCCAACACCATGTCCCACCTAGATTGATTTTGCACCACAATGGTAGCCCATATGTTAATGATTAAGAAGTTTTGTTTTATAATGTGATGCAGCATTCTACTCTGCTGATTCACTGTCCCTAAAAATCAAACAGAAAATAAAATCCAGAATGAAAAAAATGTGGTATAACAGCATATGTCAATTAATAGATTTCATTTTTGTGAAGGGTGAGGGTGAGATATATTTCCTTATTAGTTGTATCTTTTACATCTTGTAAGAGCCTGTCATACTTTGGATTAAATGTAACAGTAAAAGCACAGTCAATGAAACAATCACTAACATGTGTTTCAAAATCAATGTTGCAGATATCATCATATTGCAGTTGGATCTCCAGCATTGGAGGTGTAGTGGGCAGCACAGTTATTCAAATAGCAACCCATAGGAAATGAAAGCTCAGCATTTAAGCTATTCTTTTTGATCAGCTTCCGTGCACAGTCTTCTAATTTTTCACATATTTCTACCAAGGTCATTCCAAGCTTGATCACACTCATAACACATTTCCTCACTTGTGTATGAGCTTCAACTGCCTCTCTAAAATCATCCCAGATCACTTCACTTGCATGATCTAGTGTTCTCTTTTCATCATTTGTGGTTCTCCAAGTAGCAGTTCACCCATCCTATGTTGGTGGATACTCACATTCTTCACCTTTTGGAAATATCCCACTGGGAAACAAATCACATATTGGAATAGATGGAGTATCTGTCTGGATATATGTATCTTTGCCTAAATATTGAACAGTAAGAAATATGAGATATTCTGTGATATATATGAAGCAGCAGAGCTATGTTTACTGTGGTGCTAAATGTGATATAAGCCTTAAATATATGGAATAAGTCAAAGTAGAACACAATGGATTACAGCAGCATAAGGTTTCCCCTCTTTTGCCATATTTCTCATTCTGATCCACACAAATCTTTCCATCAGAGCAGCACCTTACATTTCTACATCATTACTATTATTGTGATTTTCATTTTTCCCTGTTTCTCATACAAATTATTCTCATTGCCAGCTGGTTTTCAAATCCCACCCTGCTAGGATTAAGGTAAGAAAAACATCTCTCATACATTCTAATAGGTTGATTAAAGCTTCCTGTTGGGACCATGCTAGCAATCACTTTGAAATTTTATTACAGCTGCCGATTGTAAGCTGTTTATTGGATCTGTAGGGCAGTGAACCTTTGCCAGTATTGTCTGGCCAGATGGGTACAAGAATATTTGCAATAAATAAATAATTCAGAATAAATGAGGTTTGCCTTCCCCTTTGGGAAAGGACTGACAGATCCAGTGCTCAAAGCATTAACATGACAGGTAGTCAAATAGCTGAGGATTGATAGGCAGCATGCACATACTAAACATGTGCAGAAAAACCATGCCCATTTCTTAATCAGCCTTGATTTTGCTTTCATAGACCATCTCTGGGTCAGAAAGGGTGAATGATTCTAATCAATATCCAGTTGTTAAAGTAACAGCCATGTCCGTTCTGGATGGCTGGATGGGCAAAAACATGTTTGTTCTACTTAATGTGACACAATCCTGTCAAATTAACAACGCCAATGGCAGGAGCCAGCTTGCTTAATAGGTTGAAGTCAATTCCAGAGAGAATTTATGATCAGCCCTCACCCGATAGATCTAAAAATCACATTACTATGGTTTATTTGTAGATAATAACTAACAGTACACGTTGTATTAAAGGAGAGCTTTTCTACTATTAAGCATACCACCAACAACTTTGTCACCTGGCTAAGACCAGAAGAGTACAGAGGTGCAGTTACTTAATTTATTTCCTCTTGGGTGGAATGGCTGGATGTTCTGTTCTAATTTTAAAAGGACAAGCACATCAAACATCACACATAATATCTTCTGATTCTGAGGTTAAGTACCTTCTATCTAATATGTTTCTATGAACAAGCACTCTTTTATTCCCCACACAGGTTCTTATTAGAACTCCTAGTCCTACAGGAGCTGTCTCTATCACCAGAATCAATTTACTTTATATACCCGAATAACCCTTCTGCGGTCTCTGACCAAAGTTGAAATGAGTACTTGCACAAACACTGCATGCCAAACAATCAAGCAAACTCAGAGAGGACATACAGGGTGACTGTGTGATATACTCTCAAGGAGAATTGCAGCATGGTGACACAGTTCTTTTCCTCAACAGCTCCCCAGGATTATGATTCACCAATTTTGTAGGATTATGATTCACACAATAACCTAACAGATACTAATGAATAGACCTTGGCTCCACATGTCATCTTCCATCTCCATTGCTATTATGTGTTTGGTAATACCTTATTTGGCAGAACAAATTCAGCAAGGAAAAGGTTATGCTAACATGGGTGGAGAGAAAAAACAAAAAATTGAAATAATTATGTTAAATAGTAAGCCCAAATAACTCACTGTTTCTGTTTGGAACTTTATGGACTACATCAGTTGTTACACGAGGGGTATTTTTTTAAGTAAGGTCCATTTGAACATAAGTACACAACAAAAGTTTATTTCAAAAATGTAAATTTATTTTCAGAAAGTACATACTTCACTCTATTTTTCGAAATAGTTGCCAAGTTTATTCAAACACTTATCATACCTCTGAACCAATTTTAAAATACCCTCTTCATAAAAACTTGCCGCCTGCTCCGATAACCAAGAGTTCACTGTAATCAAAAAAGGACGACCGGAGCAGTCCTCATCATGAACATTGTCACGGCCATCTTTGAATTGTTGTACCCACTTACGCACTTTGCTTTCACTCATAACAGTATCACCGTACACTTCACAAATCTGTCGATGAATTTCTGCAGCAGGCAGGTTCCTTGCTAACAAAAACCATATCACTGAGCGAACCTCACATGCGGAGGGTGAGTTGATAGTCTTAAACATTTTTTAAAGCACAGAACAAACCATACAGGTTAGCTACAGAGCGGAAACTGAGCACAGTTGTTCCCGAGGCATGCCGGTACACAATGCACACACTCGCGGTATGAAAAGCAGATCAATGTATAACCCAGGGGTCCTCAAACTAAGGCCCGGAGGCCGGATACAGCCCTCCAAGGTCATTTACCTGGCCCTCACTCAGGATCAACCTAAGTCTGAAAAGACTTGAAAGCACACAGCAATAACAACAATCCTATCTCATCAGGCAAAAGCAGACCCACACTTCCCATTGAAATACTAATAAGTTTATCTTTGTTAAAATCGTTCTTCATTTTAATTACTGTGATGTTTTTAAGTGTTTTTTGCTCTACAAATAAGATATGTGCAGTGTGCATAGAAATTCATTCTTTTTTTTTCAAATTGTAATCCGGCCCTCCAACAGTTTGAGGAATTATGACCTGGCCCTCTGTTTAAAAAGTTTGAGGACCCCTGGTATAACCAATGTATGAGGGGTATTTTTTAAGTAAGGTAGTTTTGTCTACAACAAAACTAGTGTCTACAACAAAACAGACCTTATTTAAAAAATACCCCTCATACATTGGTTATACCAGAGGTCCTCAAACTTTTTAAACAGAGGGCCAGGTCATAATTCCTCAAACTGTTGGAGGGCCGGATTACAATTTGAAAAAAAAAAGAATGAATTTCTATGCACACTGCACATATCTTATTTGTAGAGCAAAAAACACTTAAAAACATCACAGTAATTAAAATGAAGAACAATTTTAACAAAGATAAACTTATTAGTATTTCAGTGGGAAGTATGGGTCTGCTTTTGCCTGATGAGATAGGATTGTTGTTATTGTTGTGTGCTTTCAAGTCTTTTCAGACTTAGGTTGATCCTGAGTGAGGGCCAGGTAAATGACCTTGGAAGGCTGTATCTGGCCTCCGGGCCTTAGTTTGAGGACCCCTGGGTTATACAATGATCTGCTTTTCAGTAATTCGCATAATAGCGATACCATTTTTCCTATTATGCCCCAGATGGCATTAGAAATTGAAGCAGATCAATCCATAATTCACAATGTACTTTTGCTACCTACATTTGGAAACTGATCAGGAATGGTTAATGACAACAGTTCTTTCTAAAGGTGCATATGCTGTCAAGGAAAGATAATATGGAAGAGTTGGGCTTGTGATGTGCATGTATGTGCCTGTGCCTATTTTAATTAGAGACATCTCTTCCAAAAAAAACCAGTCACAGATCTGTCTACTGAGAGTGACTAGAGATGATGATATGATTAATAGCTGACCCTCAACTGCATTTCACCAAAGCTGTAAAAATTTGTTCTTGTTAGGAATCCTGCTTTACTGAGGTCACATCCAGCCCACGAGTCATCTCACATAATCCCTGAAAAGATGACTCCAGTGAAATATCTCTTTGCCTTCAGCAATAACTGAAATTTATGACTAACATCCACAGCTCTATTTTTACTCCTGAGATGACAATGTGTGCTGGCCATGAGATTCGCTGCTTTGATTGCATGAGGAATTTGCTCAGGAGGGTGCCAAGTGTTCCATTTTTCTTCATCCTGACATTGCCTTCACTCAGAAATGTAGAGGCCATTAATAAATCCCACCCCCTTTCCAGGTGTCATGCTGATTAGAGGTGGAATTGAGGGGGGATTACCATGAGTAATATATTGGATACATAAAGGTGGTGGGGATACAAGCAATGAAGCAATCCTGACTTTTCTGTTCCTCAGATGAAAATTGGAACTGCAGGCCTAAATTCTGTCATAGATTTCTGTCATTGTCATAGGGAAGTGTGCTTAAGACATGGGTGATAATCTTCTCAGAGCTGTTTCCAGGTTGTAGAATTCCTTCCCAGGGGAGGTTTATTTCGCTCCTTCTCTGTTTTCTTGCTCCTTATGGGCAAAGACTGTTTCATGTAGGTAGACCATTGGCTCTTATTCCATTGTGGTGTCTTTTAATGCTTCTGTACTTTTATGTATTTAGTTTACTTTGTTTAAAACTGTTTTAACTTTGTGGTTATAGTATATTTCTTTATTGTTAATAGGTGGTGTTTAGGGTTGCAGTTACAAATCCATAGGTACACTACATTCAGTAAGATTCCAAAGTCTTGCTATACAACTATGGAAATGCTACCACAGCTCAATTGCTACAGCGAGAGAAGAAGGTCCGTCTATCTTCTGAATGCAGCACAGCCATTGATATTTCTACCCTCTTCCTACTAGCAAGTGAGGCTAAGACAATCAGATGCAGGATCCCTGTTGCAAGTGCTTGTCACAGTCTTTCTTGTTGGCAGATGGGGCTTGGAGATATCCTCTTTGCTCTTCAATTAGAAACCAAATGGGTGTTCTTCACTTGATCCAGTTGGTGGCTCTTAACATAGGGTGTAGTGAGGTTGGCAAGGGGAAATTACCTAGTGATGATGATGCATTTAAGTAGCTGATGTGGAATACCAGTGATCTTTTGAATTTTAAAGTGAGCATGGTGTAATGTTTTCAGTACTGGGCTAGAACTCTGGGAGATAAGGGACTGGACTCCTGCTCAGCCATGGGAACCTTGGAAAATTCATATTCTGTCAGCCTGATAGGAAGGCAATGGTAAAACTGAATACATTTTATGAAGAAAACTCTATGTGACAGTTGCCAAAAATCAGATTCATCTTGATCACACCCAGCAACAACAGGGGTCATGAAGACTTTAGCTGTACTTTCATTTACTTGTTGTCAGGTGCCTTGCATTCCATAATGGAAGCAATGTGGGATATATAGATTTTTTTAAAAAAAAATAAGACATAAAGGATTACTGGAATTCAAACTCTTGCAACATAATCAATCCTGATTTGTTATGTGACATTATGCCAGACAACAAAGGGAATTTTGAATTCAATATGACTAAAAAAATGCAGTATTGATGCTATTACACAAGTATTCTATTCCAAGCTATGGCCACAACAGAATGAAGGGTCTGACAGAAGGTGGGTTGAACAAGAAATTCAGATTCCAAAAGGAGAGTAAGGTGAGTCACAGCAGTTTAATCCAAGTTTCAGCAAAGCAGGGCCAAATATAATCTAATCAAGAAAAAGAAAACTGGTAAACGTTCAGAGTGGGCAGTTCTTTGAGAAGCTCAAGAAGAATATCTATATAAACAAGACTCAAATATTGGTTCAGTAGAGCTATAGTCCATGGGAGTCCAGCTTCATTTCTAATGAGATATTTTTTTAAAGTTAAAGAGTCCTTGTCTCCTTGGATTAACCCAGATGGTTTAGAAAATATTCTAAAAAAAGTAAAGAGAAACCTTGTGGTTTCTATGTGAGCAACACGTATTAATTTTTGGCAACAGGAGCCAACATGGGTAACATTACAGGCTGGACATTATTTTGTTATGTGCTGTGCAAACACTTTATATTAAGAAAGAAAAGGTGTCTCTACAAAGTAAAAAAGCCAGGTGCCTGCATGTAAAAATACAAGCTTGCCGTGTAGTTCTGGGCACTCACCCATCTAATCCAAAACAAAGAAGATAAGAGGGAAAAGCCAAACAGAGAAATTATTAAATAGGTGGCCTGATCATACAGAAAAATATCACAAGGCATTCTGCATTGGTATGATTGGCCTGAATCAGGTTAATGCAATTGTCTGTCAGAATAGAGATAGTCAGTAGGGCTGGGCGGTTTCGTTTCGTTAATTCGTAATTTGTTAATAATTCGTTAATTTTTTTAATTACAAAACGATAACGAACCATTCTGGAGCAATTTTTTTAAAAAACGAATTTTTAAACACGTTTTGTAAATGCTTCGTATTTCGTTATTGTATTCGTTTCGTTATTGTTCTGAGGTCGTTTCGTTATTATTTCCGCATGTCTGAGGCAAGTTTTTTGTTTAATTAGTGAAAAAAAATTATAATATCACACCAACAGTCAACAACAGAGGGAGAGGGAAGCTTCAGAAGTTTTTGGAGGTTTTTTAGCATATTTCGCGGTCGCGTCCGCCATTAACGAATCTATTCGTTATTGTTTCGGAAATCGATTCGTTAATGTTTTGTATTTTTTTTCACATTTACGAAATTTCGTAAATATCGAACTTTTTAAAAGGAAAATTTTGTAATTATTTTAAATAACGAAACACAACCCCCCCCCCCAAAAACGAATCGATTTTAGAAACAAATTTTTCCGTTGTTACCCAGGCCTAATAGTCAGTGATACTTATGGACAATTGGTTATTTGGTGGCTTATACTGATCAGTAAGACATCATCTCAATGGAATGGAAATCTCTATGTGACATTAATGAGGTTAGTAAAAAATATTTATTATTGACTGAAAAAGAAGGGCAATTAACTCCTGATGAAGATAAAACCAAAGAGAAGTTGGGGAGAGTTTATGATAGCTTCCAATAAGATCTCTGACAGACATTTCCTTTCCTAACTAGTAAATATCTCTAGAATTGGGGAGGGGATATAAATTAGTCTATATTGAATACATACTCATCACAGATAAATGCACAATATAGAAGTATATGTTGTCATTTCTAATATTTGGTGACCCTAAGTTGAACCTATCATTAGTATTTTTTTCCTTGCAAGATTTGCTAAGAGAGAGGATGCCTTTGTCTTCCTCTGAAGTTGAGAGCTTGTGACTTGCTTGTGGTTACCCAGTTGGTTTCCATGGCCAAATGTGACACAATCCCTGCTCTCCAGAGTCATAGGGCAATATTCAAATCAGTAAAATACACTCATTTACTTAGAGAAATATATAATGGATGGTATCATTAATTGTAATTCAGTTCCTTACAATTAAATTGTAAGGTGAATATGAACATGATGATATAAGAAGTTTGATTCCGTAGCAGAAATGGGAAATTAAAGTTTATTTGTGTGCCTAGTCAAGAAGAAGTCTATGTTCTTTCCTAAGTGGCATGTGTGTGTGTGTGTGTTCTGATAAGCTGTCTGGTCACTCTCCCAGGTTAAATTTCCTGAATTTCTTGTAGTGCTTAAGTAGAGTGTTGATTTTGAATCTGCTTATTTGGACTAACCCATTGTTCACACATTTATTTATTTATTTATTTGAAACATTTATATTCTGCCCTGCTCATCCCACAGGGGACTCAGGGCAGAGCACAACATATATCCGGCAAACATTCAATGCCAGAAATAAAACTATAAATATACACAAACATTAAAATCACTTATATCTACTTCAAAATAAGCTGTTTAAAACCATCCTCAAGACACCTTGCTGTAATGAAAGATACTTTCAAATAGATACAAATTAACTAACAAATGGCAAGGAACCCTCAGTCTAAAGCAGGGGTCCTCAAACTAAGGCCCGGGGGCCGGATGTGGCCCTCCAAGATCATTTACCCAGCCCTCGCTCAGAGTCAACCTAAGTCTGAAACATCTTGAAAGCACACAACAACAACAACAACAACAACAGCAATCCTATCTCATCAGCCAAAAGCAGGCCCACACTTCCCATTGAAATACTTATGTTTATATTTGTTCAAATTGTTCTTCGTTTTTATTATTGTATTGTTTTTCAGTGTTTTTTGCACTACAAATCGGATATGTGCAGTGTGCATAGGAATTCATTCATGTTTTTTTTTTTCAAATTATAATCCGGCCCTCTAACAGTTTGAAGGACTGTGACCTGGCCCTCTGTTTAAAAAATTTGAGGACCCCTGGTCTAAAGTGTTGAGGTGGAAACAATGTCTGTCCCAGGAAAATACTTAATAATTGAAGTCTACACTGTAGAAACTAGGGTTGTCAAAGTGAAAACTTTAAAGGTTGTGTAAAACGGGGTTTTTCAGTAGGTGTTGCTTCTCACCTAGTTGTGAGATAAGCAGTACTTATTGAAATCCTTTCTTCTGAATGACCATTAAAAGGGAAAGGGTTCTGTCCAGTTTTCATTTGAGCAGCCCCAATCAATGATCAAAGATGGTCTTCCTATATTGTTGGAACATTTCTCCTAGTGGCTAAATTTGGCTTTTTCCAACCACATGAAAACTTTGGGTAATCATTGAAAGAAAAAAAAAACCTAAGAGTAAAAAAGTTTACACATAAAGATGATAGTTTGTTCCAGTTTCAGGAGATGGAACTTCAAAACAGTCTTTTATTAGGAACTAACAACCTCATCACATTCACCCCCTGATTTGCCATGGATTGTGATGAATCTGGTAGGGACTGTCATGGGTCATGGGGAACCCATTGCCCCTTGCCCCATGTCACCCACCTTGCCACACCCTATCCCATGGAGGTGGGGGAAAGCATCACTGCCTGGTTTCCCATATTGTTTTTACAGACCATGGGAAGCCTCTTGTGTCTCCACCTCTGTCTCCTGTGACACTTGTACTTCAGTTGAGGCATGGGGCCCTGTTGGAAGTTTATCCTCATTATGTGATGGGAGCTGTCAGGCTCTGTGCCTCAACTGAAGTCCAAACATCCTAGGATGGACAATTTTGCCCTTCTGATGAGGTCCTAAATCATGATCCTATCTGAAAGAAAACTGCTGGTGTGATCAGTAGCCCATTCCAGATACATTTTAACAAGCTTCCCATGTCTTACCATAAAGGAAAGCAGAAAGAAAATGGCCAGCTGCAAACCAGAGGGAAAGAAAAATTATATAACAGAACATTTAAAATAGTTTGAAACTTCTGATACCCAGAAAATCTTCTCGTATCTGTTTGAAGAATACAATACCTTCACATAATTGAAGAAGCTGCTTTCATATAAAGATGTGACTGGCACCAGCATTGCAATTGGTATATTGTCAAAGGTTTTCATGGCCGGAATCACTGGGTTGTTGTAAGTGTTTTGGGCTGTATGGCCAAATTCCAGAAGTGTTCTCTCCTGATGTTTCGCCTGCATCTATGGCAGGCATCCACATAGGGCATAATTTGCAATTGGTGCCATCTTGAAACCGTCTGGATTTTGAATGATTTTTGCTTATTTATTTTCTTTTGAAATTATGATGATGTCTGGGGTGGGGAGTTGTATTATTTATAAATGAAAATATGTTGCTTTATCTCC
Source organism: Anolis sagrei (assembly GCF_037176765.1). Taxonomy (NCBI): domain Eukaryota; kingdom Metazoa; phylum Chordata; class Lepidosauria; order Squamata; family Anolidae; genus Anolis; species Anolis sagrei. Next base: position 263,169,003 of record NC_090021.1, on the reverse strand, counting down.
TTGGTAGGACTCAAAGATATAGCTCTGTTTTTGTATCAGTATGAAAAAAAGATATCTGTAGCACCTTTGAGATTAACTGCATTTACGTCTGATGAAATAGATATAATTCTACAAAGGCTTATGGTACCAACCTTCTTTCTGTTAGTTCCAAGGGTGCTGCAAGATCCCTTCTATATCAATTTGTAATCCATAAGGAGTAACTTAAATCATTTAATTTTAATTAGACACAATTATACTGTGTAAAAGCCTTTTTGATAATTATACTACTAAACATTGCAAAATTCTTGTGTACCTCTATTTATTTATTTATTTATTTGTAGAATCTAGTGCTGGCTGGATCCAGTGCTTTGCCATAACTCCGATTCCGAAAAGGCCTTTCCCTTCCCAGCAAAAGGCTTGCCATATTTGTCAGCAGTTTACCTTTTTCTCCTGGGCAATGTAGCCGGTTTGCTGGTAAAAACAATATGTAATATAGTTTTCCCCCAGCAACTCTCTTTGTGCACAGTCAATGGATTTTCCTTTCCTATGCATGGTTTGAATATCTTCTCAGCCAGTCAATTACCAAAGGGATTTATTTTTCCAAAGGTTCAGCACATGTGTTTGAAATCTCTGTGGGATTAATTAGCCAACCATGATTTTTTAAAAAGAGCTGTCTGTCTCTCTTTCCAGAATGTATCATGTATACATAGGCACCCATGCAATTGCAGAGATTGTTCAGCTAGTTAGCATTTTTCTGCCTCACTTATGGAATATTATTCAAAGGTGTGAAGGTTACTAATCAACATCTTTTCACAAGATGGAACAGATGGTTCCACACTGCCATCATATGTCTACATAAGAAGCCATTTTTTTAAAAGGGGGGGGGGGGATAGCTGTACCGACAAATCATTAGTGGCAGCCATGTTTTGTGACCTGCCATGTAGTAAGAAAGAAAAGTGCAAACAGGTACAACTGACAAACAATGCATTAAAAGCTTTTTGTATTTTCTTTTTAAGAAAAGTTCTATAGAGGACTATACTGGATATATTAAAGTATGAGTTGACCTCATGTATAAGTATGCCACGGCCACTAATATCAAAGATGAAGCAGTGGGTGAATTTCTTTGAGGAAAAAAAGGAACCACTCTTCTTAAAGAGATTTGCATGGTATATGGCCTCTTCTTGAGTGCTGGGAAATGCTTATATATTAGATTTGGGTGCTTGAATCTACTTACTAATTAAATATTCCTGAGAATAATATTGCAGGGTGATATTAAAAAAGACCTCAGACAGCAACAGAAGAATAGGCAGGCATATGAATATGTTTTCATGTAAATATTTCAAGTGTTTTTTTATGGAAGAGGAAAATTTCCCTAGGAAAGTGTTCACAGTCAAGTTTAAAAAGACAATCTCAATGGTAACATAGTGCCAGAAAACAATTCTACTGTACAACTCAATTAGAATAATTATTAAAATAGTGAGTCTTTGTCACACACATGGACTGTGAAAAGCTTTCTTAGTTTAGGAGAATTCATACCTTTCTTGCTGCTCATGTCATATGATTAATCACTGCAGAAATGTTTTCATCACCTCCAGCTTGATGCCCATTTTATTGTGTTTACGTATCGTGCAAAAGTGCTAATGGTCTATGATGATTTTCTATGGAATATATGAAGACTAGCCTACTCATGTCAGCAGCTTTCCAGCTCTCTTCTTGGCAGCTTCCTACAATAGCTAATGAGCTTGTATGAGTAGAACCTTCAGGTCTGATCAATACAGCTTGGTGTGTTTGCCACTCATATGCAAGACTGACTTCCAAGAGTGAATTGCAAGCCCCATTTGCAGTGAACAGTGATCTTTTTAAAAGGAATTTCTGTAAATCAGCCTTTTGTGACATTTTCATTTTGGAGGATCCTTTGGAATAAAAAAAAAAGCCCCAGTGACTTCTCATGAAACTTTAAAGTGCCAGGGAACCTTGGTTGATAAACCTGGTAGAGACTGTCACTGTTCTACCAGGCATGGAGCAAGGTCTCCCCTAACTTCCATGGAATGACAACATCCATACTTATGTTAGCACTAAGACACATCTCATCTCACCATGGACAATTAAATACTCAGGACACTCTGGACAATTCTACATAGCCTTGCTGTTCTTAGACACAAACTCAACTGTGATGTACAACGTCGCTAAGTTCTGCATGGCTGCAATTAAAATCCGGTGGATGATGATTGAGAGTCAAAAGACCTAAGCTTCACCTCTGGGATATATATGGGAATTCACATATAGACTGATATTTATAGTGTTGGATATCCTCCTCCCTCCCCCCCCCCTCCCCCCGGTGCCATCCCCACTACCTCTCTTTAGATCACCATCGGATGATCTCGTCAGTTGAGTTGGGTTTTAATAACTACTTGCATGTGGTTTTTAGCTTAGATTTTTAAATTTATTGAAGTTTGAAGTATATATCCCCTTGGGTTTGACGTGGATGTGTGAGACTGGGTCTCCCTGTTGTGATCTCGTCATCGACTGTAATAAAGTTTACTTACTAGCACTAAGACACTAACAGGAGTTAGGCAGAGCAGAATTATTCTGAATACATTACAAAAAAGAGAAAAGAATGTAGGTCTGTCCATACATGTGTATAAAACTTCCAACTTACTATCTTGTTATTGCTCAGAAATGTGATGCTATTGCTGAATAGTTTGGTTGAGGTAAAGATAATATGTTGGTAGAAGTAAAAGTGACTGGACAACTTTTTTAAGACTATAGAGAAAACTTTGAACCACTAGCAAGAGTATTTAATTAACTTCTGCCATGCTTTGGTTAAAAGGAATGTGAGAAGAAAGGCAAACATATGCATATTTTTATATGTAAGTTTTGGAAAGGTCTGTACTACAATCTATACAACGTTGTCAGTGGCAAACCTAAAGATAACTAAAGTATAGTTACCATACTAGTTGGTGTTTCAATGGCAGGAAAAAGTAGCAGTAATTGCTAGAAACCAGAGCACTGCCTAGTAGGCTGCCTACCAAAAATGTGAGTAACCAATACAGTTAGATTTTAGGGGAAAGCAAATTACAGTTCTCTATGGAAAACCAAGGTTCGGTTATATCTGCTACATTTGTGAGCACTTGTATTATAGCAATCTTTGATCTATAACAGACATGCTGTTTTTAATAGTTAATGATCTAATGCAAAACCTATTCAACTGGTCTTTATATCTGCTCTGTAGCTATTCATTTTGTATGTGTCCTCAAAGCACTCTAAAACTCCTAGTTTCGTATTTCTTTAAAATGGTAAATAGAAATTAATTTGGAAAAATAAACTACAATACAAGTTCAGAATACATCCTTGGAAAAAGATTGTGTCTTTTCATTCTTCTATGCTATTTTATGAACATTTAATTTGCATTCATAATATTTTAACTACATAATGACATTAATGTTATTCAGAGGGCTGTAATCTTATAATTATTCAGAGGGCAAAGATATTCCCCATAGTAACCTACAGATGTGAGAGCTGGACCATAGGGAAGGCTCAGCGAAGGAAGATAGATGCTTTTGAACTGTGGTGTTGGAGGAAAGTTCTGAGAATGCCTTGGACCACCAGAAGATCCAGCCAGTCCATACTTCAGGAAATTAAGCCTGACTGCTTATTGGAGGGAAGGATATTAGAAGCAAAGATGAAGTATTTTGGCCACATAATGAGAAGACAGGAAAGCTTAGAGAAGACAATTATGCTAGGGAAAATGGAAGGAAAAAGAAAGAGGGGCTGACCAAGAGCAAGATGGATGGATGGTATCCTTGAAGTGACTGGCTTGACCTTAAAGGAGCTGGGGGTGGTGATGGCCGACAGGGAGCTCTGGCATGGACTGGTCCGTTAGGTCACGAAGAATCGGAAGCGAATGAACAACAATAAATAATCTTTCTCACTTAAGGATTTCCTTCAAGAAAGTGGAAGCATGCCAGATCAAAACATTGAAAACATTGAAACTAAGCAGCATTCCCAATCTATGATAAAATGGGATCTACTACACCAGCTTGCTCCAGTTATATAGTGCCATTTGACTGGTTAAAACCTTATCTGCCTGCTTCTGGAGTCATAGCAAGTAGAAGAAACAAATTGTTTAATAAAATAGGAAGCTGCCTTAAACTCAAGGGGGTCTTTTTCTCACTACATAAGTGTAACACCTTTTTCCTTCTTTTCTTTTTTTAGACACTTCACAAACTTTATGTATTTGTATATTATGTAGTACAAAATGTATCTATATACTAATACATTTTTTTTGGTCAACAAATCTTGCTTTGGTCATCTGTCTTGGGTTCTTTTTAAATTCAATAAAAGGTTTCCAATCTTCTTGAAGTTTCTGTGTATTTTTTTTGTTTGTAGTAGAGCTAAAGGTAATTTGTCCATTTTGGCCATTTCAAAAACTTTTGTGACCCAATCTTCCAATATTGGTATGTTTTGTTGTTTCCATAGTTTTGCATATTAAATTCTTGTTGCTGTTGTCATAAAAAGAAAGATTATTTTTTGATGTTTCAATATCTGTAATATCAGTAGAAAGACTTCTGGTTTTAATTGGATTTTGTACTTTAATATAGTTTCCATGTCTGCATGGATTTTTATCCAGAATTCTTTAGCTTTTGGGCAAGTCCTCTACAAATGATAGAAAGTTCCAGTTGTTTGTCTGGATCTTTTATATGTCTTTGAGACTTTTTTCTGGATTTATGTACTATCTATATATTATTTTGGAAAAGGTGTCTTTGACAGCATGACGTTTTCTATATTTTAGTTGTTTTTCCCAGAGTTCTTCCCATTCTTCTAGACTTATTTCTCCTCCTATGTTTTTTTGCCCACTGAATCATGGGCTCTTTTACTTGCTCATCAACTGTAAAATCTTTTAGAATAAATTGATACAGTTTCCCGGTTTATTTTTTTCTGTAGTATTTAGTTCCATTGATTCTCTGATTCTTGTATACCCCTTTCTGATTCTTGTATGCCCCTTTTTTGTCTATACGCCAGATCAAAACATTGAAAACATTGAAACTAAGCAGAAGTCTCTGTTGAAGTTGATTATAATGAAACCATGTCATTGTTGAATCTTCTTTTTGTAGCTCTTGTAGTATTTTTAATTTCTGCAGAATTCCTTTTTCTAATAGTTGTTTATAAAGTACATATTTTTCTTAGATGTTCTTAGTTGTGGAAATATAATTATAACACTTTGACACAACTTCAACTGCAATGGCTGAATCTTGTGGAATGTTGGGCATTTTATTTCATGGGATACCAGAACTCTGGCTGAGATTTCTAAGTAGCCTTACCTTGACTGCTAATCCCTGGATTCCATAGTAATATGGAATATGATAATGTGGGAGCATGCCAAAGAGGATCTTTTCACACTACACAGTTATAGCACTATGATTTCACTATAGTTGCCATTGTTCCATTCTATGGATTCACAGTTGAGGAAGGGTCATTTAGAACTTTCAGCTTGAGAGCTTCATCTTCTCCCCAAACTTCAAGCCCCAGGACCCCATAAGAGGCAACCAGGTCACAGTGGAATTATAGTGCTGTAATGTAATCGGACTGTGCTGAATTTCGAAAGAGCAGTTAAAGGGCCTCAGATGCAAGGGCTAAAGTTGAAATGTAGAAAATTGTAAGTGATGTGCTCAAAGCTAACAAGGTCATATATGAAGACCTCACATAGTTTTTAGATTTCTTCAGCCTGAAGGAGAATGGAAAAATCAAATCAGTTGCTACTAAATGAGTTTCAGATTCTGAACCATCACCCAGCAGCCCTTTGGTTATCTTCTTAAATGTGACTGAATCTTTGGAAATATTTACTTTTTTTGTCTTACACCATCTAACAAGAAAATCCCACAGAAGCCGTTCCGTGTTTGACACAAACTCTTCCAGACTGTACATTGATACATGAGAGATCACCAATAATTTAACCATATTGCCAAATAAGATAAGTGCCTGTTTGGCATAGGGATGCATGTTACATTTACTTCTGCTGATGATGATTTAATAAGCAAGTTTAGCATCCCTTATCTGGAATTCTGAAATACTCAAAAATCCAAAATAGTCTGCTTCAGTAGCTAAGATAGTGACACCCTTAATTTCTAATGGTTCAATGAACACAATCTTTGTTTCATGCACAAAATTATTTTTAAAAATTGTGTAAAATTACCTTCAGGCTATGTGTATAAAATTTATCTGGCAGATAAATTAATTTCATGTTTAGACCTGGGTCTCAACTCCAAGAAATCTCATTATGTAGAAATATACAAATAAGATAATTCAAAATATATGGGGGAAAACCCAAAACACAAAATGTCTAAGGCATTTTGAATAAGGTATACTCAACTTGTATTTTTTTAAAGAATACATCACTTTTTGACGTCTTTTGTTTCCTTAAAAATATGCAATGAGAATAAAGTATAATGAAGAAGGCCACACTTTCTGTGTCTAATTAAATCCATACTTGAGGTCAGAGTTGACCTTATTACACTAGAAAGAAATTGACTGAATATGGCCCAAGGCATAATATTACACTTTTCAAAATGAAGTCATTTTTTGACTTGAAAAAGAATAATTGCACTTCCATAATAATTACTTCATTTATTCGATTTTCCAAGAGCTATCCTATTATGTTGTGAGTACTAATTATAGATTTCATAGAAATATTGAATCTGTGGTGTTTGAATGTTTCTAAGTTCATGAGAAGGAATAACAGAATAAAGCTGTATATTATTTTTTTAAAGCTAAATCATCTTTCAGCATCTCCTTGCTAGGCCTTATGTAAGCAGTATAAGTAACAGACAGTTCCTTAATCTCTGTGCTTGCAGAATGGTTATGAAGATTATCTTGCAATACTACTTCACATTGGAGAAACTCCTTAGCACTTATACTGGCAAAAAGGATCCAGTCCAATTACCAAATAGTATGGAAATGATGGCTACAAGCTGAGCATAGACAAAATATGAGGGAAAGGTCACATTCAAATGATACTACCATAGATACAGATCATATAAAATCCATAATTTTGCAACTAGAACCTTCCCTCAATTTATACATGAGGTCAATTTATACTTATGTATAATCATAATCCTCAATGCTTTATTGGACAAAAGAATCTAAACTCCAACTAGGTGAAAACAGATATTTTTTTTTTAGTTTGCTGTTTTATGGCCACATTGAATTGGAAGCGGGGGTGGGGAGGGGGAGAGAGAGAGGGAGGGAGAGAATTCAAAGTTGTAGTCCACTTCAATGTGAACTGCAGAACTTTTACAAGTTACCCAGCAGTAGGCACTTCAAGTAGAAAGGGTTAGCCAAAGTGATGTAATCTCATTGCTCTGCTCCCCTCACTGTCTTTTTTTTTTTGAGTGAGTAAAAATACAAAACAAAAACAGGAAATAATTTTATCACATTTGAAAAAAAAAAACCAAACAAACTTCATAATGTGTCTTGACTTGCCTATGTTTGGCAAGCACCTCCTAAAAAACAGTCAAACACCATCTCTGCCTGCTCAACTCAGAGCTTTATAAACAGTCTATGACTGTATTTAAAATAATAAAGAAATTGGATGTAAAATTAAAAATTAGAACAAATGGTGTAAGTCTAGCCTCGGGCTGTGTAGCCATGTCATATTCCATCCCTTCATTTCAATTCCATGCTAACCAAAGCACAGAACTGTTTACCTTTGTCTGATCTTTAATTCCCTAAATTTATGTGGAATCATGTACAGATGCTCTGGAAACTGGCCTGGAAAAGCATGGCATTTTAATTGATCCCAGAGCCTCTTCTCTCCCCAGCCCCTGCTGTTCTGAAGTCTGCCACTTGTTCCAAAGGTTCTCAGCTTGGTTGCTTAGCCACCGGCAAAGAGCCAATCAAGATGCAGATGTGCCGGGAAAGCAAATAACCAATCTTTTTAAATTTTATTTAAAAAAATACTCTCTATAAACACCAGCAACCCATAGCATACAATGAAACCACATTTGGTAAGATCACAGTACAGAGTTTGTATTTTAGCATATGAATTTATTGCATGCAATTAGTTCCAGAAAAAAATGTTAAACACTATAGGGCACAACCCAGGGAAACAACTGAGAGATCTCACTGGAAACACATTTTCCATGTTTCCTTAAGCTCTAAGTAACCATGAACCACAAATAGGCTTGCTTGCTCCCCCCCCCCCCACTTCTCTCTCACACATGCACAGGATTTGCAAGGTGTATATGTATGTACTTTCAAGTCACAAGTTGACTTATAGTGACCCCATGTATTTTCTGGGATTTTTTGTAGACAAGGAATACTCACAGGAGGTTTGCCTTTGCTTTACATTATATATAACACAGTTTCTGGTATTCCTTGGCAGTCAGTCAACCAATTAGACCTGACCCCGCTTTCTCTTCTTTGTGTCCTTTGTTACAGCAATGTAGTCAGCAGCCTTGGCCTTAGCCAGAGACTTGAAAAGAGTGTTTTTAGCAGGGAAATGTGTTTGTGTGTGATGTTCTAAACAACAAAAGAAGTAATACAGTTGTGCAACATTAGCTGTCAAGGGTCAGTGCTATGGCATCATGAGATTTGTAGTTTGGTGAGGCACCAGCATTCTTTTGCAGACAAGATTAAGACCTTGTAACACTAGAAGTCCCATTAATTCTTCTGTGTATTTGCACCACAATATACATCGGGAAGAGAACAGATTTGCAACAGCAAGGAATTCAGACTTTCTGTTACATATTGATCTCCTGCTGTAACCCCCAACATTTCTATTACTCATAATGATGGAGGCAGAGGAAAGTTGAATTCTATAACATCTGGGGGACTACAGGCTAGAGAAAGCTATCTTAGAACAACAACTACAAAATGTCTTATTTTACCATCAGTAAGATATGTGGGGCTACCATTTCCATAAGTTTATGAATAAGAGGTGATTTATGAAAAAATGAGATTCCAGTTCTTGAAAGTTGTCAGGGTTTTTTTTTTGGGGGGGGGAGGGGGTCATCTACCAGTGTTCAAAAAAAGAAGTGAACATTACACCATTCAATGGTCTCCCTTTATTATATCTATACACACGTAAAAAGGTAACAGCAAAGAAAAAAGTGTTGGAAGGGAGAGATGTCTCCCTCATGCATATCTATGCAAGACAAATATGATCACTGATCCTTAACACAAATTCTTCGAAATTATCATACTCCAAGGCTCTATTTCTAATACATATTTGAATTAGACAGTAAGCCCTGTTGAATGACCTAGTTTCAAATAACAATGTATAGGATTTAATGGCCCATGGATATAGATGGTATGCTGGATATATAATAATAATTTGTACAAACCCAAGTCACACAAGTTTGGGAGAAGTCAGGGGCTATTTTGTCCCTCCCCTTCACACTTCCTTGGCAGGCCTTACATTATTTCTCATTTTATTTTTTTATTGATTTTCTGCTGAGGTTTTTTTAAATTTATTTTTAAAGTATGTAGGTTACTTGGGGTTGTAGAGGCAAAATCTCTACACTCTTCAGCAATGTAAATCAATTTTGAGAAGGTTGGGAGTTAGAGGCAGTATGGGGCTTTGAAGGTCTTCAGAGGCTACAAAAAATTGACTAGGGATGTTCCCCATCTCTAGTCAAATGTTCATAGGACTCAGATTCCTAATCTCTATTCAAGAAAACCTGGCCTAACCGTAACAGATTAAATTTAAGAACGGAAGCTCAAATTATTCCTCAGGAAACCATAAATATAATGCATTTTGTAGTCTATCTGTTGACACTTCTCAACAATCACTTCAGGAACTCTACTTGTAAACAAGTATTGCAATGCTTTGTTGTCTGCACATTTAAGCAATCATACATTATTGATCTTACTAAGGAGAAGAGAAGAAAACATATTTTTTCCAGACTGGAATAGATTTTGTTGTTATTGTTAGCTTAGTTTTCAAAATCGATCTTGTAATGTTTTAAAAAATGTGGGCTACAAAAGTATATCTCCACAGATGCTCTAACATGAATGCACACTCATGGACATATGTATTGCTTTACTCTTTTCTCAGCACCAGAAGAGTTCATCTAGTGTTATTATCTTATTCACATGACAATTCAGTTTCCAAACACTGAAAAAAAAATTCAATAATTATTTTTTAAAGTTTTCAATGATTAAAAGTTTTTACAAGTAGAAAGAATCAAATCAACAAGCCCAGAGGCAGCAGCTCAAAATATTCATATATTTGTTTTGAATGCAATCTCTTTTAAAACTATTGACCTCCAGTTATGGGTAGCTGGTTTGACGTTTACATCATTTTACCTGAGGCAGGTTGCTCTGACATCAGTGGGATTATGCATCCACTACAGATTTTATTCTGAAAATTAAAGGATATAGCCAATGTGTTGAACTTTATTCCTTGGCTAACTCTTCTTATGTTCAGGCTAAATCCAAGGGTATTCACAATTCTAGTAACACTGAAGCCAACTGTTTTGAGTGAAGGACATTTTCCATCAGTTGATCTGTGCTCAGGTGTAGTAATAATAACAAAGCTTTATTTATATCCTGCCCTCTCTCCCCAAGGGAACTCAGGGTGGCTTACAACAAGGAAAACAATGTAAATAATAATAGTCACACAACCAAATAAGGAAAAGTTAAATTACAACAGCAAATCAAAATACAAATCATAATATATAAAGGAAAATAAAAGTACAATAAGCATGTTAATTATAACACAAATGAACATCCATGATAATTATCAAACCATATAATGATTTAGACATATAACACACTAAGTCCATATTAGACATATAACACAATACAGTCCAATTAACATCTGACTCATTTAAAAATCTCCATCACTTACAGTTAACTGCTTTCAAAGGCCTGCTTCCATAACCCTGTTTTTAATTTCTTCCTTAAGATCATTAGTGTAGAAGTCAATCTAATCTCCTTGGGGAGGGCATTCCAGAGCCAGGGAGCCAGCTCCGAAAAGGCCCTTTCCCTCTTCCCCACCAGCCGTGCTTGGGATGGCAGTGGGGCCTTGAGTAGGGCCTCCCCATTGGACCTCAGGGCCCAGACAGGTTCACAGGGGGAGATGTGATAGCACAAACACACGGGACCCAAACTGTGTAGGGCTTTATAGGTAATAACCTGCATTTTAAATTGTGCCCAGAAACGCACAGGAAGCCAATCAAGCTGTTTTAATGGGAGTGGTATGCTCCCTGTAATCAGCTCCTGTTAGTAATCTGGCCTTAGCTCTTTGCACTAATTGAAATTTCTGAGCTGTTTTCATAGGCAGCTCCACATAGGGTGCATTTCAGTAATTCATCCAAGATGTAACCAAGACATGGATCATCATGACCAGATCTGACTTTTCAAGGTACGGGCGCAGCTGGTGCACAAGTTTTAATTGTACAAAGGCCCTCTCAGCTACCGCTGACACATGAGCTTTGAGAGTCACTGCTGAGTCCAGGAGATCCCCCAAGCTGCAGGCCTATGTCCTTAGGGGGAATGTTACACCCACAGGTTACCACCCTGTACTCCGATTGGCCTCTCGACTGACCAGGAGAACCTAGGTTTTGTCTGGATTTCGTTTCAGTTTGTTAGCCCTCATCCAGCCCATCACAGCTGCTAGGCACTGGTTCAGGACCTGGCCAGCTTCCTTGGCTTTGGGTGGAAATGAGTAATAGAGTTGTGTGTCTTGTGTATACTGATGGCACCGAAATCCAAAACTCTGGATGACCTCCCCCAGTGGTTTGACATTGTCTTCCTTGTCACCAAGCAGGGTTTCCATGGATAAGCAACAATTTCAATGCTGGTCTCCAAAATGACATGCAAATATTCAAAACCATTGCACCACATTGTCTCATGGGTAGTTATTATGATTGTGATGTCTACTAATCACTCAGAGTGCTGACCTATAATTCTGCCAGTTGTTCTTCACTATGTCCATTTTAGATGTTTATATGACTAAAATCCAAGGAGCCCCTGGTAAAACTTAATACTTATTACTCAACATTAGTCATATAGAAGGGATTTTAGAGCAGCAGAAGCTGCTATTTATTTTCTGCTTCTTCCCCAAGCACACAAGAGCAGCAACCAGTTGTGTTCAGACTGATTTCTTGATGGCTTGTACTCCCAGGAAAGTTGAAGCAGCCTTCTTTATCAGAACAGGACTGTTCCTTCTTGCCTACTGCTGTCAAGGGCAATCAGAGATTATAGTTCCTTCCACAATATCCTCTAAAGCAGTGCTGCTCAGAGTAGTGATCTATGGATCACTACTGATCCTTAACTATGTGTTGCTGGTTTCTAAAAAAAATGCAGAAAACAAAGAAACACTTGCAGCCAATGGTACTGATTCTTGGCATATTGGGGGTGGGGGCAGTGTAGTGGGCCCCCAACATTGGACAGCTCAAGAAACACTGCCGTATATGTCATTAATAGCATTCTATACAATATATAGTTTCAAAACAAACTAACATTTTTTTCAGTAAAGATTAGGGATACAGGAACACTTTGAATTAAGATGTTTTCCCAGTAAAAATAATATACAAACATTTGCAGTATTATTGCATAGTTGATGTGATCTCATTCTGTGCCAAGCTTGATTGTACAGCCATTTGCAAGCATGCTGCAAACATTTGCATAGAGAAAAATCCCCAGAGCATCAAGGCTGTTCTTTCCACCACCACATGAAAAGCATATTGATTTGAACCATTATATTGCATTTCCCTTTCTAATCAAGGTCCTGTTTGTTATAAATTAAAACTTCTTCTGCTCTATTTCATTAGAAATGTGCATAAATTCTTATATTAGAAAAGTGCAACAGCACATTTATCCTGTGCATTTCTTAGACACCTCTCTACCTAAAATACTCTTAACAAGAGATTGAATTTAGAAGCAGATGGGAGAAAGCTGCTCAAATAGAGCAGTATGTACTATTCCTAGCAAGCAGTGCCCTACTTTTGGGGAAGTAATAGAAGTGAAATCATTTTTCCTCAGCAATATTAAATGCAGTAAAATACCTCCTACTGCCCTGGCTCTTTCTCCTGCCTCCAAGTCATTTCTGATTTATGATATCCTAAAGCAGTGGTGTCAACTTGTTGCCGTCTGAGTGTTTGGGACTTCAACTCCCAGAATTCCTGGTCATTGGACTAAAGCTTCTGGGAGTTGGAGCCCCAAGCATCTGGAGGGCCACATGTTTGACACCTCTGTCCTAAAGTAAGCCTATTGTGGGATTTTCTTGGCATTTTTAAAGATGTGGTTTTCTTCCTCTGAGTCATTGCCAACTAAGGCACCCATCACATAAGCCTTCTCATGTAGACGAGGAAGTGTCCTGGGGTGGGACCTCCCTTCCCATGTTGACGTGGAAGTGTCTTGGAGTGAGGCCTCCACTGGAAATTGCATGACATCGTAGGATGGGATTTCCTGTCTTGATATTCTGAGATATAGGGCTGTGTGGAATGGCCCATAGAAATTATGTCATAGACCAACCTATAAAACGAGTACATCATGGGTCTTCAGTAACATCTGCTTTCTACTAAGTATTCTTATAGGCTAAATGAAAAAATAGTATTTTTCCTGTTATCAGTGTCCTTTTGTCCTTGAACTTGGTTCTTTATAGTAAAGGTCAGGTTTTAACTATCTTTGTAGACTTCATGTAGCCCTATCTTTCAGATTAAAGTAGACCTTGGAAAAGTAAGAATATAGTTCTGAATCTTGAGCCATTTAACCATTCTTCATAGCAAGGGTCCTCATAAAGCAGAGGTGTGCTTTTACCATTAATTAAACTTTCTTTCAAGTTGTTTCAAAATGACCTGTTTCATTTGTTAATTTTTTTAAAACCCAAAGAGAATATAAATCAAACAAGTAATGAGCCTCTTTACTTGAACCTAGTAGATTTGACCTGTCAAACAAGACCAAAAAGATATAGAAAATGACAAGGCTTTTTGTAATTAGGGGTTTTGTTTTTTTGACAATTTGCTACATATTTTATTTAATTTCTACTTGAGCTGAAGAGCTATGCAAGGTTTCTCTCTTTCCTCTAGCTCATGCCAGTATCCCTCATGGTTATTCCACTTGTTTTCTTCTTTGCCTCTTTTAAATAGTATTTCCCCTGCTACTTCACTGTGAATAAACAAAGAGGTGAAATAATGGTGGATAAACTGATCTCTTCTTTTTGCGTTAAAAATTGTCTTTTGGAGAGGAGAGCCTCTCACGTTGACACAATTCTCTCCAAGGAGGGGCTTTGCTTGTTTTACCAGACATTTTCTTTCTGAAACCCTCCAAGGTCCTAGACCATATGTTCAGCTTACATTTATACTGCCTGCTTAATTTAACCCATTAGTCTCATAACTGCCTTGAAAAAATATTTCATTTGTATCCATGGCTGGCACACTAGCCTCTATAAAAGCATTAATAAATTCTTACAGCTGAGACACAGAAATAGGGGCGTTCTGTTACATTTTTAATAGCACATGGTTCAAAAGCTGGGAACAACTATAAATCCACCACACATCATTGCCGTTCTATTCTCACAATCTCCAAAGCCCTGAGTCCACATTAGAGTTTTGATTACTTCAGGTGGTTAACAACGTTTTCTTAATTTAATCATCTTCATTAGCTCTGGATTTTAATTTGAAACTGGACTCAAATGGCTAAACCTTCATAACCTGTTAGGAATGCCAGGGGGAAATTCTGGCAACTTAACTGATTGTTTTAGAAAGTCTATGAGCAGAATGCCATTCCTTCCTCACCAAACACTGAGATTCATTTACTCCTATATCTTGGAGAACAAGGGCAAGATTGCTATATGCATTCCAACCCAATATTTTTGTTCTTTGAGCCACAGTTTAGCAAGTTTATACATGAAAATATAATTGCTTCTCAGACCAGCAAATAGGAGGTTCCAGAAATCATAGACCCTTGGTTCTCCTCATCGTTGGTGTTACTCTATCTCTTGACTTGCCCTGTCTGACAGGTTTAAGGAAAACTTCATCGAAATGTACAGTGTATTTAAAATGATGGCTTCCTCAAAGCACCACTAAAAAGTTTTAAAATTGTTACCTTAAAAAATCTAGGATGTTGCAACAGCCATAGTTTTTAACTAATTCTTGACATTGAAACATAGAAGCTTAGAGTTAGAAGGGACTACAAATACCATCTATTCTAACTTCTTTCAGCCCCACGCCTTCCCGCCAGGACCCTCAACTGAGTATAAGACAAGGGGGGCTTTTTCAGCATTAAAAAAGGGATGAAAAACTAGGTTTATACTCAAGTATATATTTATGTTAAAACCGACATGTATCAGCAGTTAAAAATAATATGGGTAGACAATGAAGATGATCTGAACTGTGAAGACTAAGTTGAAGATACTGGAAAAATAACCGTACTTATGAGATGTTTATATTGATTGTGTATGGATTGTTTACTGTTTATTCATAGATCTATTTACTTTGCAATGAAAATTATTTGGGGAAAAGGTATTACAAAGACACAAAGCAAACAAGAGAGATAATTTAGGACTTTATTGCACAAAGCAGCTATTCCATGGGTGTCACACCATCAAGCCACTGTATACCTGTACTAGGATGAGCATCTCATTATCACACGTCTCTGCATTTGCACAATTATGTTGATTTCCAAACCTTGGTCCTACACTTGTGCTTCTGCATAACCTTGCAACCCCACTTTATCCCATATCAACTGCATCTATATATTTGATTAAATAAATGGCTCTAAAGAAATTTTGCAATTTCAATCATGGTTATTTGGTTTTAAAAATACTACAAATATCTTTAAAAAATCTACCTCAGAAATAGTGAAGAGGATGCAGAGAGAGTGGAAGATGGGAAGAAACCTGCACCCTGGTGTCACTTCAGTGTCAGCATACTGGCACTGAAGCAGAAAAGCCCTATTGCACTAGGTAGTTGATGGCAATGTGGCACGATTGGCATATACTGACAGTTTTATTCAGGTCAGCTGTGGGGATAGGTTAATCATGGGGAGAAGACAAACTGGCAACAGGATACACATTGCGTGATAGGGATCATCACCAAAGTAACATGCCTGTTTCAATGCCAGTTTGCCTTCTTTGTGCAGAAATGTTCTTATTAAAGTATATAAATTTGCCCTAGACTATGTTTCTGATGTTGTGGGACCCATACAACCCATAAATCCAATGGATTTATAATCTCATCACAAGTTTGATTTCCTATTTACCACAAAATAGTCTACCCATCTACATAAAGGTCAGGTTGTAGCAACATTAACATGGTGTAAAGTCTAATCACAGGCCTTTTCCCTGTGGAATAGGACACTGCAGAAATAATTACTTGGCACTCGCATGCGCTTTATCACTTCCAAATTAGATTTCAGTAATCCAGCACTTTATTTCCAGAGTAATCTCATTACCACAATGCAGTTTCCTGCACTATTTTTCTTCGTGCATTTGCTATTTATTGCCATAGATGTGACGTATTAGATGTGAAGATAGAGCCAAGGCACATACTGGATTTAGGTAAAGGACTTGGTTAGTATGATCCAGGGCAGCAGCATTGAAAAGAAGAAAAATGAAGTTTTTAATGAATGAGCAATCTTATGTGGTATATATTGTCTGTGATCCTACATCAGGAAACATGTATATATCACAGCTCCCAGTTGAAGAGAGTGGCAGAAAAAAGGAGACCACAGAAGCCTCCAAGAGTCTTCTCTGCTTGGTTGAAGAAATAACCCAGAAGGTTAGAGCTTTTTCACCTAGCATTCCTGTTTTATCTAATTTCTGGACTACAGTATAAAAACATGTTCTCTCTAGAAATTTCTAGAGAATCTCCAGTGTGATTCTAAGGTTTAACCACTGCAGTTTTGCTTTGCCTTTCTGGGCTCCATCAGTGGGGCTGCAGTTGGAAGATCCATTGTTCCTGCCTCTTTGCAGACTCAGGCACTGTCTGCCAGTGCCATCTATGCCAGCTGTGGAGTCCACAGGGGCTGAGAGAGTCAATGCCTTCTGCTCAGAGAAGAACAGCAGATTTTGCTACTGCTGCTGTTCTATTGGCTGGACTTTATCTCTCTGACAAGGAGAGTTTGTTTTTACTCTGTTTAAATTGTGTTGTGTACTATTATATGTATGAAAACTCATCTATCAGTTCATTTTAGTGGATGCCAACTGTTCTCAGATTGATGTGCAGTTGGCAGTGGGAGTGCCAGCTGAGGGACTAGTGGGAGGACAGCATGGAGCCGCCTAGCTTCAAGGCAGTAACCTAGTATGAATAGGGTTTTGATTGGCCTGATTGATTGGGAAACACATCCGTTAACTGGTAAAGTGTGGTAAGTATTGTTTTATTTTGCTGTTGTCTTGTGGTAAAACAGCACATTGGGTTGATACTGATTGTTCTGGGACGGTTACACCAGTTGGTTGTGTGTGTGTGTGTGTGTGCAGGCCCGTAGCCAGGATTTCGTTTCGGGGGGGGGGGGGGGGCTGAGTTTGGTTCGGGGAGGGCTGAGTCTGAGTGAAAGAGGGTCTACCCTAGCAAACCTTTTGTATCGTTACCCCAAAACCCCCATGCATATGGGATATATTGAGCATGGTGATCAGATCATGATGTGAATAAACATAACAGTTTAAATAATGTACCAGTAAGGCCTTCTTGTGGACCACCATGAGAATTTCGGGGCTACATGCCTGTGTGTGTGTGTGTGAGAGAGAGAGAGAGAGCCATAAGAGGGCTCTCTGAGAACTATCTATTGGCTACAAGGTAGTCCCCTGGTTGGAGTAAGGTGCTGCTGGACTAGCTAACTGA
Source organism: Anolis sagrei (assembly GCF_037176765.1). Taxonomy (NCBI): domain Eukaryota; kingdom Metazoa; phylum Chordata; class Lepidosauria; order Squamata; family Anolidae; genus Anolis; species Anolis sagrei. The sequence goes on along the minus strand of NC_090021.1, from coordinate 263,151,241 downwards.
TTGGCCTGGTTGATTGGGAATATACTCATTAACTGTGTGTTAACTGTTGTTGTATTAATGTCTTATAATTTGGCTTTTGTGTTTTAATTTTTTGTTTTTGGGTGTCTCTTTGGCCCTCAATTGTTTGTTTTTAATTCAGTGCATTCAGAACCTGGGGCTGCAATACAAGTCATACAGAGCAGAGGGAAATATGTCAATGGCAGGGTTGCATGTCCTTAGAGAAAGGAGAGGAAGGTTTTTAATGTCTATCTCACCTTCCAGTTACCTTGCCAGACTGGGGAACTTGGAGAGTGAACCAGGCCACCTATAAAGGCTCACTTTGTTTTTAAGAAATGCCAGGTCAGTGAAAGACTCAGAACATTGTGCAATAGGTAAACACACTTCCCATAATAACCTACTGCATAATGTTCTGAGTTTTTAATTGCTGATTGTATATGTTTTTAATGTGGTTTAATTTTCAGAAATGTGGAGGCAGTGACAGACCTTGTATTTCTACGTGCAAAGATTACTGCAGACGCAGATTGCAGCCAGGAAATCAGGAGACGCTTACTTCTTGCGAGGAAAGCAACGACCATTCTTGATAAAATAGTGAAGAGTAGAGACATCACACTGGCAACAAAGATCCGCATAGTTAAAGCAATGTTATTCCCCATAGTCACCTACGGATGTGAGAGCTGGACCATAGGGAAGGCTGAGCAAAGGAAAATAGATGCTTTTGAACTGTGGTGTTGGAGGAAAGTGCTGAGAGTGCCTTGGACAGCGAGATGATCAAACCAGTCCATACTTCAAGAAATAAAGCCTGACCGATCATTGGTGGGAAGAATAGTAGAGGCCAAGATGAAGTACTTTGGCCACATCATGAGAAGAAAGGAAAGCTTAGAGAAGACAATTATGCTGGGGAAAATGGAAGGAAAAAGGAAGAGGGGCCAATCAAGGGCAAGATGGATGGATGGATGGATGGATGGTATCCTTGAAGTGACTGGATTGACCTTGAAGGAGCTGGGGGTGGTGACAACTGACAGGGAGTTCTTGAATGGGCTGGTCCATGAAGTCAGGAAGAGTCTGAAACTACTGAAAGAATGAACAACAACAACAATTTTCAGATGGTGCACAGCAAATGAATGGATGTTTATGTAGATGGGTTTCCTTATGCTTATTTGCTGCCCGCTGAACTAGCAGATTGTGTATTTTCCATGTGTGTGCTGCTGAGAATTCATACTGGGCCATTAGTTATTATGATTAATAACTTGGACTATTTCTGTGCTGGGCCTCAGGATGCACATCAGTCTTTTCACAGATTCAGAACAAGATATCTACAACTGGAGAAGATGTCTGGACAACATATGCAGGAAAACCAGGAGGAGATGAAAAGGGCCAAAGAAAACAAACGGAGGAAGCAGAATGATAGAACACACTATCAGTGCCAAAACAGAACAAAGCCAGTGAAATACAGGTGCTAAAATCAGTTTTATTTTATCAGCTCATTCGCAAAAATGTCATTTCCTTCTGCCAAAAATTCCATTAAATAGACATGTAACCTATTACATACAATCCACTCTTCTATCTCAATAGACACAAAAAGCATAATTTCAAAAACTTTAAAGTTAAAAACTAAAAAGTTAAATGTAAGTGTGACATGTGAACCTAACAGTAATTTTCTTGCTGTTACAATGTTTATCATAATTTATACCAAAGAGCACACTTTCAATAACATGTGAGATAGTTCAGCTCTAGAGTACATATTTAGAAGAGTTACTGAAGTCAACACAACGTATGATCATATAAATAGACAAAAAAATGCAGATTCATATGTGATATGATGGAAGAAAAGTCAGCCTACATTAATAACTTATTCTGCATAACATATTATGTATGGCTCTGAGTTCCAGTCTCATGCAAACAGCACCATACAGTAGCCAGTGCCTCTATGTCAGTGGTTCTCATCCTGTCAGTCCCCAGATGTTTTGGCCTTCAACTCCCAGAAATCCTAACAGATGGTAAACTGTCTGGGATTTATGGGAGGCCTCTTCCACACAGATGAATAAAATTTCACATTTTCTTCTTTGAACTGGAATATATGGCAGTGGACTCAGATAACCCAGTTCAAAACAGATATTGTGGGATTTTCTGTCTTAATATTCTGGGTTATAAGGTTGTGTGGAAGGAATCGGAGTTGTAAGGCCAAAACACCTGGGGACCCAGAGGTTGAGAACCACTGCTCTATGTGGTATGTGCAGTGAAGCTTCAGTGAAGAACATGGAAGCTTTTTCACTGGATCAGGTATTTTCTTCATAATTTATCCAGCGGACATTTCAAAGGAGGGTGTGTCATTTCCTAAATTTCTAAGAGGGTAGCTCAAAGATTTGTGTATGTGGTGATGAATGGTAATCTCAGACAGGACTATGTCAGATGTTGGCTACAGTAGTTTCCAATGCCTGAGGGAGAAAAACCTCTTTAATGGGAAGCATTTCAGTTTTTCCCTCCAATCAAATGAATGCATTTGCATGTTTCCCCTAGTTTTGTGAATGGTAGTTTACATTTCCAATTATCCCAATAATATTTTTCAGATTCATTATCAACAGCAGCCCTATGTCATTTATCAGTTATATTTTCAATAATGAAGTAAGTGAGGTTGGATAAAGGCAAGAAAGCTTTTAATATTGCAGTGCTCTCTAGTGGTAGAAATTGTGTGCTGTTTCAAAATCACCATAAACCCGATGATTTTGCAACATTGAAGAAATGAATTTCTTTAATGGGAATTTAGGGGGGTGGCTTAAAATGTCAATTGAAAATGTGGTGTACTCATAGATGTTTTGTGTTGATTTTTTGAATACAATTTCTAGACTTATGCATGAATCTTATATATTTGTCTTCATCTGTAAAGACAAATGAAATACCGTATACACTCATGTATAAGTCTAGAAATTGTAGTCAAAAATCAACCCAAAACATCTATCAGTACAATGCCAATGAGAGCTGAAGCCTGAATCCTAGTGTACAGTCCTAACTGGACTAGTTCGAAGGTATCAATTGTCAGCTGGTGACTCAACTCTTAAGTAAATCTTATTGATTCAATGGATCTACTTTAGTTTAGGCTACTAGTAGGCTTCAATCCAAAATATATCAGCTTCTCCATTGCCTTATCTCAATGTCCTATCCCAGGGCAACCATGCTAGTATAGGGCATGAACAAGATTCTTGTCTCAGTTATTGTCAATCTATTTCATATTAACCTGGAAGTAGGGGTAATTGATGATATTTTGAGTTTGTTTTGTTTTTTTGTTTTTCCTTTGTAATGTATATTTATAGAGTTCATATTAAGTTAGATTTGAACAAGTTTCATTGCTGTGTCTCCATATTGTAATCCCTCTCAAAGCTAAACAATCAGTCTGACCTTCTTATCTGGATTCTATTTATGTGAGAGGGTAACAATGCAAAAATGACATGTGTTATTTTAGTATGAACTTGGCAGTGGCTTTTCCTGCCCCGATTGTTTTAACAACCAACTTTTTGTTGGGCTTGAAACAGACACAGCAGGATATACAACAAAAGGCTTTTCTGGCTTCCTCTATATCTTTCTCCCAGTTCTTATCTTATGAATATCTCTGGATATTTAGAGAGCCTTAAGAGTACTTATAGTAACTACGTAATTTGTCTTTCCCCCCTTTCAGTTGGCATTTCTTGAAGAATGATATTAGGGCTGGGCAATTCGTTTCGTTAATTCGTAATTCGTTAAAAAATTCGTTAATTTTTGAATTACAAAACGATTACAAAACTTATTTTTAAACCTGGAAGTGTTTTTAAATATCGAAACGGCAGGCGCCAAAAAATTTTGTATTTCCGTCCATTTCGGAAATACGTAAGATGGCCGCCTGGCTTGCTGGGAGCTCTCCTCTCTCAGCGCCGGCTGAGCAAGCGAGCGAGAGGGCGAGCGAGAGGGCGAGCGGCAAGCGAGAGGGTGAGTGAGAGGGCGAGCGGCGAGCGAGAGGGCGAGCGAGAGGGCGAGAGGGAGGTCTCCTTCTCTTTCTTTCCTTTTCTCTTCTTTCTCTCTCTCTCACCTTTCGCAGGGGGGTTCTGAGCTCTCTTCCAAAGAAGGCTCACTTGCTTCCTCTTCTCTCTCTCTCTCTCTCTCTCTCTCAATTCGAGGCAGGAAACCCCTCCATCCTGCAGCCATCTACACTGCAGCCTGGATGAGGTTTGGCACCACATTGGCTCAATGCTGTAGCATCCTGGGAGTTGTAGTTTGGCAGCCTGGGAAAAAGAGCCCCTCCTGGAAGGAACCCATCCTAGCGAGAGGGCGAGAGGGCGAGCGGCGAGCGAGAGGGCGAGCGGCGAGCGAGCGGCGAGCGAGAGGGCCCGCCAGAGTGAGTGCCTGCCTTCCCTCAATAATAATTTCTCCTCCCTATTCTACTAAATTAATAATTAAATTTAAAAAATATTTTAAAGATATTGAAAAAAAAGGGCGCCATCTTTACAAAATGTTTTGTAAATATTTACGAAATTTCGTAAATACCGAACTTTTTTTTGGAAAATTTTGTAATTATTTTAAATATCGAAACAAAAAAACACCCCAATTACAAATCGATTTTAGAAACAAATTTTTGCGTTGTTACCCAGGCCTAAATGATATGGGTCAGTATGTAAAATGCACAAATCCTAGTAAATTGACATTGTGCAAGCAGACTTCGATCAATAACTGCAAATACAAATCTCTGTGGAGAAGTGAAAGTTTTTTCAGCAATAATCTCAGTATGAAAATGCCATACCTATTATTCGGAAGAAGAACAAATCTATTCTTTGCAATGAGTAGCAGCTTCCCTTGAGTTTAACAAAACACTTTTACTATAACAGTCTCAAGAATGAAGAAGCTGAGAATTTGGATTGGGGTGATGAAATTAATCCCTGGCCATGTCACTGTAGGTACAGCAATTAGTAATGATGTCTGAGCTGAGAAAGTGAAAAAGGTTTCATACATATTCATGGCAAAAAAACAGAAGGAACATGCTCACACAATTTCAAGTGTGTATTACCTGTTAGTTCCAAAAAAAAAAATCAAATTGGTTAAAAGCTGATTTTGTATCACTTTAGCTATTTGAAGGAGCCCCTGGTGGTGCAATGGGTTAAACCCTTGTGCCGGCAGGATTGCTGACCAAGAGGTCAGCAATTTGAAATCGGGGAAAGCGGGTTGAGCTCCTTCTGTCAGCTCCAGCTCCCCATGCAGGTACATGAGAGAAGCCTCCCACAAAGATGGTACAACATCAAACATCTGGGCAAGGTCCTTGCAGACGGCCAATTCTATCACACCAGAAGTGACTTGCAGTTTCTCAAGTCACTCCTGCCATGAAAAAAAAGCTATTTGAAGAATATTTTATCATAGCAGAATTATTTGTAGCAAATTAAATATATTAATATTGTCTTACTTAAGTATTATTGCAGCCTGAAATTGAAAGAGAGCTAGTTGCTATATCAATATCTAGTGGACAGCAGAGTTGTACCACTTATTTTAGGATATTTCCCTCTTTCTCTGCTTTTATTCAACATGTACAGAAATAAGATATCAACCATCTATAACAACAAATAGTATCAACGGTATCTCACCATTACTATCTAGAGATCTACCTACTATCACTCACACATGTTGAATGATCCATTTCATATCATTAACTGTTTATTTAAAAAACCAGTAACAAGATAGAACATTTTACCAATACACTCACATAAGTACACCATTAATTGCCAAAGGTGGTACAATCTTGGTTGGGGTTTTTTTAAGGTTTAAAAAAAGCAAACAAACTAAATTCACTAGACTGAACTGTTATGAATATATAACAGATGGTCTTTCATTCTGAGCTAAAGGCAATATGCCAAATGACATGACTAAATGAGAAAGGGGGTAGACTCCCCACAGTACTGCATTGTTGTTGTGCTTAGCAAGCTCTGATACTAAAAGGCAAGAGCATTTTAATAACCTCTTCTTGACAAGTGAAAAAGCCAGCTAAAGCTGGAGGCAGTCTTACACAAAAAGGTAAGAGAATGCCCACCTGGGAAACAGACCGCCACACAGTTTCTTTCCTATTAGCAAAACACTCTGCAGCCAAATCATGCCACATCTTTCAGTTAAAAACTAGCAATAGAATGTGGATAAGGATGGATGCCCCCAGTATAGGTCTTTACTGTTTCAATAACATACAGTAACCAGAGGAGGAGTTTGTGTGGAAAGATGGTTTTATATTTTAGAAAAGGTTTGAAAAGCTCTTCAACAGTCCCCACTTTGTAATAATAAAGTCCTTTTGAGATGTATCTCAAATTGTCACAAGCGAGATAGCTGATATGTTCTTTTGTCATAGATGTAACTGTTCTGGCGTGCAATTGGATAAATTGAGGGATGAGGCGAAAAGTTGGGTGCTCCTTAATGATATCCATAAACACCACTTGATGACTCCCTCAGCTTATAAATCTGTTGTAGCTTTCAGCAGACAATATAAGTGGGTTAAAAACTAAAGGTGCCAAACTCAGGGCCCTTCCATACAACCATATAACCTAGAATATCAAGGCAGAAAATCCCACAATATCTGCTTTGAACCAGTATATCTGAATCCACACTACCATATATTCCAATTCAAAGCATAAAATGTGGGATTTCATTCAGCTGTGTGGAAGGGGCCACAGTCTAGCCCCCAACTCATGTAAATTGAGAACCTGTGTTTCGTCTAGTGAGGGTTTGAATTCCCACTTGACTATAGAAACTCCCTGGGGGCCCTTCCACACATTGGACTGGAATCCCACATTTTCTGCTTTGAACCAGAATATATGGCAGTGTAGACTCAGATAGCCCACTTCATAGCAAATATTGTGGGATTTTCAGCCTTGATATTCTGGGTTATATGGCTGTGTGGAAGTGACCTAAGTTACTTTGGGCAAGTCTCTCTCTCTCAGACCCAGGGGTATGTGGGGAGAGTCCCCCCCTCCCCGCCCCAAAACAAAATCTTGCCCAAATATTCTGTAATAGGCCTATCTTGGGGTCTCCATGATTCTTAAATGGCTTGAAGACAGACAGCAATATCAACATATTGAATATGGTGCAACATGCACTATCTCAGCTCTTGAACCAATATAACATCGTTAACTGCAGTTGGTCCTTCATATCCATGCATGAACATACATGAATGCTGGTATCCACGGGGGCTTCTGGAAGTAAATCCTAGTTGTCCAAAGCTTCCACAATAAGATTTGCACCCAACATCTCCATATACATTAGATGCTAATCTATCATCATTTCCCTTGCACTTTCTTATTGCTACTGATAAATGGATATTTCTGCAAAATAGAAGCCAAATTTTATACAGAATAAAAAACACCAAATAAATTAGTTCCTTTCAGTTTGGAATGCATTTAATTTAAGATTTGCTAGCTGTTCTAGTAGGTATTGTTCAGCCAAGGAGACAGCATATTATTCCCCTTCAAGTTAATTCTTCAGTTGACAGTTAATCCTAAGGGATCATAGCTACAGACTTGTTGCAGCAGACTGCATTCCATGCTGGGGTTTGGGCAGGAATATTCCAAATCCAGGCAGAGTCACATATACCTACTGTAGCAACTGCTAGAGCTTGGAACAGCATATTCTTCAACAAAGAAAATGACAGCAAAGCACCTATCCTTCAACAGAGGAAATGACATCATTGAGTTTGCTTAGGCTAAACCCTGGGGACATTGTTTAAAGTGACTTCATATGAATTGATGTCAGCAATGTTTCAGTGGAAGAAAAAAAGGAGGAAGTGCTATTTGAATGTCAGTTATTCTTAAAAAATGTATTTAAAGGACGCCACAAAGTACTAATCTATTTGCTGTTTACTTCTCATTAGTATTCTGATGGCCGCTTCTTCCATATTGTCTTCTAATTCATATTTAACGGGTGTGTTTTCCAAAGACACAGCTACAAAGAAAATCCATATGCCTTTCTGTGTTGAGAGCTTCCTCTTCAGCCTTTTCATTTCCTTTGCACCATTTCCATTCTAACAATGCTGCAACCCTTGTTTCTTTTCTCTTTCTCCATTAAGGAAGGACTTTGGAGGCTAGAATAAAAGCTGCTTTTGTACTGAGACTTATTGCTTTCATCCCTTCTCTCAGCCTTTTTATTGCCTGTAACCCGTAAGTAGATCTGTAGCCTATATTACAAATGAAGCAATGGACATTGGTGAAAAACTATTTCATTTTCTTTCTTTTTTCTGGCAGTGCATTAATAGTTTCATAGAGACAAAGGGTCTGTGCCAGCACAAGATATTGTGAAGGGAGCTCTACTGATCTCCCACTCCAAAGAGTGGCCTCCCCAAAGTACCAATACCCTGAAGCAAGGATGGACAATCATTTGACCTTTAGGGCACCAACTGTGGCCCCAAATGTAATCTAAATCCACCCTAGTAAAGGTAAAGGTTTCCCTCTGACATTAAGTCTAGTCGTTTCTGACTGGGGGATGGTGCTCATCTCCATTTCTAAGCCAAAGAGCTGGTGTTGTCTTCAAGGTCATGTGGCTGACATGACTGCATGAAATGCTGTTACCTTCCTGCTGAAGTGGTATCTATTGATCTACTTATATTTGCATGTTTTAAAACTGCAAGGTTGGTGGAAGTTGGGGTTTACAGCTGGAGCTCACCCTGCTCCCTGGATTCGAATCCACCCTAGAACCTCCCATTTGCTTTTTAAAAAGAGTTTTATTTTGCTTCCCAAAAATGCCTGAAAAAGCCACTTCAAGATGGAGTAGATTTGCCCTCACCCCTACCCCTTAAGTCCCAAACATACTCATAAATCTGACATCTTCCCAAAAATCTGAAAATTAGTGATATTACTCACTTCATCATGTTGGGCATGTTGTAGATCTACGCCAGCACAAAAGCTGAGGTCCAAAGAAGGACAAGAGAACTCAAGAACATCTGGTGGACAAAGAAAGCTGAAGAAATCCAACACCTGGCAGATACCCATGATGCTCAGGGATTTTTCAAAGCCACAAAGGTCATCTATAGACCAAGAAACCATGCCATACAGCCTCTCCACTCATCAGATGGAACCAAACTCCTGAAGGACCAAAAATCAATAGTACTACGTTGGAAAGAACACTACCAAAACCTTCTGAACCGCAGCTCCAATCTGGTCGAAGAGGTTCTCTCACAAATCCCGCAACAACAAAGCAGGAATGAGCTTGCAGCACTGCCTAGTATGGAAAAATCAGCAATGCCATCAGCCAACAAAAAAAAAAAAGTAAAGCCAGCGGACCTGATGGGATCCCTGCTGAAATCTTTAAAGAGGGAGGACCTGAGCTGACACAACAACTCCATCGGCTCATAGAAAAAGTGTGGGTGACCGAGAAAATCCCAGCAGATTTCAAGGATGCCACCATCATCACCCTCTTCAGAAAAGGGGGAAAGAATAGACTGCGGAAACTATCGAGGTATCTCCCTTCTAACCTCCGCTGGGAAAATCCTCGCAAGAATCCTTGCAAACACCTTCTACCCCTCTCAGAAGACACCCTCTCAGAATCCCAGAATGGCTTCCGCCCTTCCAGAGGAACCATGGACATGGTCTTCACTGCACGACAGCTCCAAGAAAAATGCAGGGAACAAAATCAACCTCTGTACATGGCATTCATTGACTTTGCAAAGGCATTTGACACAGTGAATCACAGCGCTCTCTGTACCATCCTCCAAAAAATTGGGTGCCCAAACAAATTTGTGAACATCCTGCGGCACCTCCGTGATGATATGATGGCAACAGTCCTGGACAGCAGTGGCTCCCAAAGTGATCCATTTAAGGTGGAATCAGGTGTCAAATAGGGATGTGTTATTGCCCCAACTTTATTCTGCATCTTCATCGCTATGATACTTCACCTTGTTGATAGGAAGCTTCCCACCAGAGTGGAAATCATCTATCGGACAGATGGCAAGCTGTTTAACCTCAGCAGACTGAAAGCCAAAACCAAGGTTACAACAACATCTTTTATAGAACTCCAGTATGTTGATGACAACGCTGTCTGTGTGCATTCAGAAGAAGATCTACAAGCTACTCTAAACACCTTTGCACAAGCATACAAGAAGCTCGGCCTGTCATTGAACATCGAGAAAACCAAAGTGCTGTTCCAGCAGTCACCAGCCAACCCCTTTCCAATGCCAGAGATACAGCTTAATGATGTAACATTAGAAAATATTGACCATTTCCACTACCTTGGCAGCCACCTCTCTACCAAAGTCAACATCGACACTGAAATACAACACCGCCTGAGCTCTGTGAGCACAGCATTTTTCCGAATGGAGCAGAGAGTGTTTGAGGACCGGGACATCCGTAGGGATACCAAGGTGCTTGTTTATAAAGCTATTGTCCTCCCAACCCTGCTATATGCCTGCAAAACGTGGACTGTCTAAGACGTCACATGCAACTCCTGGAATGATTCCATCAGTGCTGCCTCCAGAAAATCCTGCAAATCTCTTGGGAAGACAGGCGGACAAACTCAGCTTGCTGGAAGAAGCAAAGACCACCAGCACTGAAGTGATGGTCCTTCGCCATCAACTCCGATGGACTGGCCACATTGTCCGGATGCCCGACCACCGTCTCCCAAAGTGGTTGCTCTACTGCGAACTCAAGAATGGAAAATGGAATGTTGGTGGACAGGAAAAGAGATTTAAAGATGGGCTCAAAGCCAACCTTAAAAACTCTGGCATAGACACTGAGAACTGGGAAGCCCTGGCCCTTGAGTGCTCCAGCTGGAGGTCAGCTCTGACCAACAGTGCTGCAGAATTTGAAGAGGCACGAATGGAGGGTGAAAGAGAGAAATGTGCCAAGAGGAAGGTGCATCAAGCCAACCCCGACCGAGACTGCCTTCCTCCTGGAAACAAATGCTCTCACTGCGGAAGAAGATGCAGATCAAGAATAGGGCTCCACAGCCACCTAAAGACTCACAAGAATTCTGATCCTGGAAGACTATCCTACTCGGCCAATGAGGGATCGCCTAAGTAAGTAAGGGCATGTTGTGTGAGCCACCAAGGGTCTGATGGTCCATAATATATCTAACACCCTCTCCCCTCTACAGCTGAATACATTAAATGGCCTTCTCTCACATTACAGTGAATGGACCCTGTGCATCATGTAGTGCAACCCATGGTATAATGATACATTTTGAAGTGCAGACAACAGTTCCTATAATTAGACCACCAAAGGAGAATCCACAAATTTAGGTGGCTGTGCTGGCTGATATCTCTCCTTTCCACTCTCTCTATTTAAAAATTAATTTCTAGTATTTTTTAATTTCTTCAGGAAATTTGCAAAAAATAACTGGTTTTCATTGCTCATTCAAGATTTACACCCACCCCCCGCCCCGCCCCCAATACACACATCTAAATATTTTGGCTTACATTAAGGTTAGCTCACTACAATGCGTTTCCATCGAAATGCAATTGGGATTACAGGCTAGCAACACTAAAAAAGTTTGTATCCACAATGCAGAATGAATGCAGTTTGACACCATATTAAGCCATGGCAATTAAAGTAGTGTCACGCTGTATTGATTCTGCAATGTAGATGCACCGATAGATGGATAGCTTTATGGTTTATAAAATAAATTCTCAACATTCAGATTGCTAATCTCTTTCATCCTGCAACACAATTAGCTTCAAAGGGCACCTCTTTTTTGAGATGTCATAAAGGCATTCAAATTCGTCATCTTAGTGATTAAGTTTTTTGACGGTATTGAAGTTCTGTATCAGTTCTCTGTATAGTCTGCTCTGTTTTCATATGATTCTTTTTTTAAAAAAATGATTCCCATGAAGAAATGGGAAGGGAGAAATTGCATTTACATGTTCCGAGAATCCTATCTTTTCTGCTATTTCTTTGAAGTGAAGAGTAAGCTCTTCCCTAAGCTCTTCCGGGCTTTGTGTTGAAGAATAAAGCACCAGAAAAATGAAGAGAGACAACTGAAACATGAAGGCCTCTGAAAGTATGTCCCTCATACTGTATCATTTCTAAAAGGCTTTTATTATTTCCATGTTTTAAATAACACTGTATGTGAAGTATCCTCCATACCAGTGCATCTCAAGGCCACCTGATGTGAGGTTAGACTATTTCATTTTTCCCAGTATGCCGTTTCCATATTTGGTGCCTTTTGTCTGCAGTTGTTTCTTTCTTTCATTAAACAAGCAGCCAATGGCTCTTGAATCATTATTGAACCCAGGATTGCTATTTTGAGGGGATTTTTTCTGTACCCTTTCCACTTTTATCATGTGTGCCATCTTACATAAGAGCTATAAGTGTGCTTCCCATATACAGGACACCACACCAAAAATGTGATTTTCAAGCTTAAGATCGTCAGGAAAGGCCCTGCTCTCGATCCCACCACTTTAGCAAACGTGGTTGGTGGGGACGAGAGACAGAGACTTCTCGGCAGTGCCCCCCCCCCCCCCCCCCCCGTCTGTGGAACTCTCTCCCTAAGGACATCAGGTTGGCCACCTACCTCCTACCCTTTAGAAGACCATTGAAGACTTGGATTCGGGACCAGGCATTCGATTAGCGGACAGCAGCAATTGGAAAGAAAACAATCTGTGACATTGGATTTACCCTGACTTGGATTTGGTTTTCATTGGCATGTTTAATTTATTGTTTAATGAATTGTATAATGTGTTTTAAATTATTTTTAAATATAATTTTTGATTGTTTATATGCTGATAGCATCATTTGATGCTTGCGTGAGGCTGCCCTGAGTCCCCCTTTGGGGGGAAAAGGGTGGGTAGAAATGCATGAAATAATAATAATAATAATAATAATAATAATAATAATAATTCTCATCTTTCAGCAAGCACCCTCCTGTGAGTACTGTAGACACTCTGACATTGCTTATTTGGTTGTGTATGGGGATAGAAAATGTTGCTTTTAATGTAGATGGGAGCTCATAGTGGCATGGTGGGCTCCTACATTATTATATTCTTTATTTGTTATAACACATCTAAAATATTTTAAGCCTCTTGTACAGAGTCTTAAAGTAATTGAGTCTTTCGAGTTACACCTATTCTCTCAGATAATTGATTCAGTTGGAATAGCCAATTAGGAATTCGAATCATAAAATCTGAAGAGAGCACAAGTGTCCTTCAGTCCAACCTTCCCAATTAATGGCCATCCAGCCTCTGTTTGGAAACCTAAGACAAGAGACTCCACCACACTGGGAAGAAGCATATTCCACTGTCAAATAGCTTATGTTTAGTAAGTGACTTTGCTATTTCTCTAACACAGCCAATAGGACACAGCTGTTAATTGAAACAGTTTGGGAAAGGAGCTAAATAAGGGATATCTGATGGATGGTGTGTTCCTTCACATTTCACATCCTTTGGGGAAGATCACTATAGGAACAACACTATAGGAACCCAAGAGCCTCTCGTTTTATCCTACCATAACTAGGTATGATGATGACTACATTACATCACATCTTAGGAAGGATACCCAAGATTGCGAATAATTCTAGCTAAGACCTTGGTTGAATGGTTGCTGATGGAAACACTGGGAAAGTGGAGCCACAATTGTCATTGGTTTATGTTGAGCTAATGGAGTGGGGTTTGCTGTCTGTTGTCTCCATCAGACACATCCAAGTGGCAGTGATTCGAGCATATTATTTATCATCATGTTAACATGGTTAACACTCACATATTTATAATATGAAAATATGTAGCAAAGACCACTATGTGATTGTTACAGACTTTGAACCTATTTTTTGCCTTCTCCCTCCACTTACACTTTTCCTCTAGCATTAAGTCTTAAACAGAGATTGTAAATTGAGAGCAGGGATGGTTTTGCTATTTGTATAGTGTATTTTTATGTAAACTTTTTATGTACTGAGACATAATAGTTAAAGTAGTGCCAGACTGCACCTATTCTACAGTACAGATGTTCCCCTGGTTACAGTGTTATTACAGGGCACAAAATTGTGTTTGCCAAAATGGCTTGAGGTTTCTTTTTCTTTTTTTTCATATGTCACATATTTCCTTTGTGAAATTTTAAAAAGAAGGTATATGGAGGATAAACATTGTATGTTGTTTTCACTTGTCTGAAATCAGTCAACATCCTTCATTATTCCTTGAAGATAAATGTTCTGTCAGCTTTCTTCTAATATTCTTTTTTTAGTGGATCAGTAACAATGCAACCAGTATGATTAAAAAAAGTAGGCATTTGAAACACCTGTTTTGCTTTAGAAGTTTTTTTTAAAAAAAATTATGGTATGGAATCATAAATATGAGCTCTATTTGCTAAGCATAAACAGAAAATGTGTAAAGGTTGTCCTAAACAAGCATTGTTTCTTTTTTTAAAAAAGCTTTCCAAAAGACCTCTTTGTACAATATCAGGAAAACCAGCATTCCACATTATGCGCACAGATGTGACTTTGTCTACATGTATGATTAGTTACCTGCTTTCACCTGTGTGGCAACAGCTGCAATCACTTTGAGTGAGCAACCAATGAAAGGTCAGATACAAGGTTACTAATATTTCTTGACAGCTGGCAATCACCTTCCAAAGTGCTGCTCAAATAATAAGCAAATACAAAGCCTTCCAGTTGGTTTTAGGCAGCAAGTCAACAGGACTGGAATTAATTTTACAATTTGAATTGAGATTTGAAGTGAAGCAGGGGAAGAACAAAGAGTTCAGGTGGAATCTGAGCTTCTGTTTGTATATTAGCATGACACTAGAATTCAAAATTTTGCACCAAAAATTCGTAAATGGTGCATTTCTCCTCTGGATCTTATAATTTCCCAGGAACCGAGGGTACCTACAGTGAGTCTTTGCTATCCACTGGGGTTTGATTCCAGGTCTCTCATGGCTACAAAAAAATCTATGGATGTTCATGTCCTATTGTATAAAATTAAATAGCAAAATTGTATCTCTTATATAAAATGTCAAAAATGTGGTTTGGTTTCTGGATTTCATAATCCATAAAAATACATATGGTCATGTTGTGGATGGTTGAATCCATAAATAAAGGCTCTATGGGTAGAGAGGGCTAACTATATAAGATTTGTATTTTCACTAGCTTGAATATAGTTGTGGTCACTACTCCCCATTCCTAAAATGTGGAACTACAAATAAAGAAAGCATTGGGGCTTTTTATCTGAAAGAACACCTCTTTGGGGATTTCTAGGTCTTCCAGAATAAATCTGTGGTTGACTTCCACTGGAACCTGAGCATAAAATTGTACTGGAGCACCTAGAGATTCCAAGTGATAACTTTTTAATCAATATTCCCGAATAATCAAATTCACAAAAGTCAAAACTACAAGTGTGGAATGGTGACTGTGTATTATTATTTTCCCATCTCTTCCTCATTTTGAGATGACTGATATTTTAGACGAGTGTTCTTATTCATCTTGTTGGTTTAATGTGGAACAACATGGCATAGTGCCAACTCCAAAACCCAGATTGTGAAGCATGATTTGAAAAACCACATCACATAGAGAAGTGTTGTATAAAAGGTAGGGAAGTTTGTCTTGTAGACACAGTGAGCAGGGTATATAAATTTTAAGTACAGCACAA
The DNA here is from genome assembly GCF_037176765.1 of Anolis sagrei. NCBI lineage: Eukaryota > Metazoa > Chordata > Lepidosauria > Squamata > Anolidae > Anolis > Anolis sagrei. The sequence continues at coordinate 263,135,694 of NC_090021.1, read as the reverse complement.
ACTAAGTGTAAATAGAAGCACCTCAGAATTTGCAATATAAAAGAGTCAGTTTCAAATTGTGTTTTTGACCTATGAGGACCTTGGAAGCATAATGCTGAAGGGAGAACAAGATTACAAAAAGCTATTTGAATGAGGCAATAAAAACCAACCTTCATACAGGTTTATGATTTTCAGTCACAATGGTATTATTCAAATTCTCAGAAATCCAACCCTTTATGAGAAGAAATCCTTGAACAGATGGGTTTTCTTTTGTTCTCTTGCCTAAGAGGTATTATTGTTGAAAAGCTCTAAGCATTCAAGAACAGAATGGTCAATTATGTTGCAGCTAAAGCATTGTCTTGAATATCTCATAGAATCACAATTTAGCAAAGATTTTCAGACATACCCCTTTTTTCTGTCTAGACCCAATCTAGATAGTCTATTAAGAAATATGTTTGGAACATAATCAGAACTGTGTGTGTGGGTACAAAAGAATTTTCCTGAATAGCTAGTAGTTATCTGATCAAGGACAAATGCAAGTAAATGAAATCTACTAGTGTTGTACAAATGAAACTTATGTTGCACTCACCATGCTATTCTACATTGCATGCTTGTGCTAAAGCAACTTTTACACTAAGTCCCACTCCTGGGCCATATTGGTTGCCGCTTCCCTATAGCTTGAACCAAAGCATTAACAAATTTAGGACCCATAACAGTGGGTGGGGTAAGTGGGTTGATGGGAATACAAGGCCCATCTTCCATTGCTCTTAACCTGTCTATTAATGCCATTTTAAATAAGCAAAGCTTGGGAAATTGATTGATAGAGTTATCTTACTTTGTTCAGTTTTTATTTTGTTTTGTATTACTAATGGATCTTTCTTGAAAGCTTCCAAATCTAGGGTTTCAAAAATAGCCAGAGATCAGAGACCCACACAACTCCAGGACATCTTCAGGTTCTCCAAGCACTCTCGCCCCCCCCCCCCCCCCTGCAAAAAAGTGAAAACTGTGTTTTAAAATGCTTTGTAGACCTGGCCCACCCTACAAATGTTGAAATTGTTTTTGATTTTCTAAGTCTTTTTAAACCAGGAAACTTGGAATATGCCTTATTCCTGCATATCCATGGATTCGATGTGGCTTGAAAATGTTTTTTTAAAAGCAGAGCTTGATTTTGTTGGTTTTTTAAAAAAATAAGGGACAAAATTTTCATAGAATTATAGAGACCTCATGTAAGAGACCTCATGTGCCATCCAGTCCAACCCTCTGCCCAGAAGCAGGGAAATCGTATTCAAAGCATCCTACTACACTATTTTATTATATTATTGTTTATAATGGGACTTGAGCATCCATTGATTTGTTATTCACAGCCAGTCATTCAACTACACCCCAATGGATACCAAAGGCCCACTGTACTTCTCAGTTATAAAAGATCATCTTCCAGGGGTTAGCTATGGGGAAAGGTTGGGAATGAAGCCATTGCCCTCCAGTAAGAATTCTGCCTCCTCCTGCCCTAAAATTTCCCTGCTGTCCCAGCAGACTCTTCAATATATCAGGACAAACTGTGAGTAACTATTAAAGAACAAATGCACTTTAATGGAACTGAGCATATGAAACCTTTCAAAATATCTTCATTGATATGTTCAAAGAAACAAATTCTCTAAAGCTAGAACTATAACATTTAACATATGGATTTGATCAATATCTCGACAGAAAAACCACCAGTAACTCCTTGTAAGATGCCTTGAGCTTCCCAATAAAAAACATACATACATTATATATATATAGATATAGATATAGATATAGATATAGATAGATTATAAATGCTGGTATTGATGTAAAGCAGAGATGGGCAACTGTGAAAAGTCTAGGTGTCACATTTACGCTTTACCCTCCAGAGTATCTTATGGATAATTAATTTTAAATTTTATACTGGTTATTTAAATATATATTGATTGTACATGTTCTTTTAAACTGGTGTTTTAACTAGGTTATGCATTATGTTTTAAAATTATTGTATATATTGTGTTCTAATATGTTGTTGCTCCCTAATAGAATCATATAGTTTGAAGAGACCATAAGGGCCATCCAGTCCATACTCCTGCCACGCAGGAATACCCAGTCAAAGCACCCCCAATAGATGGTCATCCAGCCTCTGCTTAAAAACTTCCAGATAAGGCGACTCCACCACACTCTAAGGCAGCATATTCCACTAGTAAACAGCTCTTACCATCAGAAAGTTCTTCCTAATGTTTAGGTGGAATCTTTTTTCAAGTCATAGGAAGAGGCAGGTAAGAAACAAGCATCATCAGCATCAGATTGATCAAAAATCAAACATCAAAAATGACCACAATTTTCCTTGCAGTTTTCAAGAAATGAGTATTTGTTACATTAAACAGTACATAAAGCTTTTGCCACCTTTTTGAAAAAGTAAATTGTTGCTAGAGGCTTTTGGGAGCAGCAATTCAGCTTCTTTTTTGTCCAGAAAAGGTTGGAAAAGTGATTGTGGAGGTGCCGAATATTTGCACAAACAACAAGACTATCTAGAAACAGAAGAAAGAGAAAAAGAGTTCAAATACATGAGGCAATATTACTTTATGAACGCAAATAAACCGGGATGCTAGCTGGCAAATAAAATAAGAAAAAGAAAGGAGGCAACATTTATTACGAAATTAAAAGACAAAGAAAAGATTATAATTCAAGAAGAGGAAATAAAGAAAAATTCTATGAATTCTATAAGAATCTATATCAAGATGAACAAATTGAAGAAGAGAAGATTTACCAATATTTAACCAATCACAAGATTCAAAGGATCACAGAGGAACAAAGGGAGAATTTGAATAAAGAAATATCAGAGCAGGAAATCAAAGAAGCAATAAAGAAATTAAAACCAAATAAAGCACCAGGACCAGATGGAATATAGGCAATATATTATAAGACCTTTCAACAGGAACTGATATCTTTGTTATATTAAACAGTACATAAAGCTTTTGCCATCTTTTTGAAAAAGTAAATTATTGCTAGAGGCTTCTGGGAGCAGCAATTCAGGTTTTTTTTGTCCAGAAAAGGTTGGGCAAGTGATTGTGGAGGTGCCGAAGGCCGCCAAAACCATCCTTGGAGCGGAGTGGAACAGAGGGGGGGGGGGCATGTAGCTCCAGGGCTGTACTTTGCTCTCCCCTGATGCAAAGTTTCAAAGTTATATATGGCCAAAATACAAAACTGGACCACAATTAGAATTGCTACAAGGGATACATGACTCCCACTGAAAACAACTCCTCTTTTTCTTTCATTCCCAAATATGTTTGCTTTCTACAGTTCCCATCTTGCCCTATACACATTTACATGGGAGTTGCACATTGACCTTACTTCCAAGTAGAAATGTCTAGAATTGTGCTGCTCCATATGAAATGATGGTAGCCAACAGCCACTTGTCCATTTTGTTCTCTAGATCATCCTTCTAACAGATGAATGTATAAGTAAACTTTCTGGGATATAACATGGCCTTTATTTTTGCGATATTTGCAGAAGATGAAATCTATAATTACAAATCTAGAATTAATAGTCAAAGAAGATAACTTCAAAGACTCCTCGTAATACTTTGGCATGATTGATCACACATTTCTTTCTGTAATGCAATGCTTTATTATTGGAGGTTTGGCTTTTAAACACAATCTTCCCTTGACAATACAGGTTGAAACTTTTTAGATTTTTAACAAGCTATTAAGAGGTTTTTCAATAAAGATACCTCTCTCTATTATAATAGCTGCTTAATCCAACTAAATTATTCTGAACATAATTGTGTAATTCGCCAGCTGGGAAAATAACATCTAGGTTCAAAATAACGATGCTATAGATAAATTATACCAGGTATTTCTAATCCCTTCAAAATGTGAAGGATGAATACAGCCTTTGGATAAAGAGAAATGTTTGCTGCACTTTTTTGACAGATGGGACCTGTACATTATTACTTTTCTGTATTCCTTCAGGGCAGGTCATGCTTTGAGTTCACCACTATATTGTGCCATTAACTCCCAGAGCCTCATAATTCTTTCAGATTTAAACATTTCATTGTACTCAGAAAGCTACGATTTCTGCTACCATGATGCTCAAGTTAATTACTTTTCAACAAAGCTGAGACTCTAGAATAGGAGCCAGGCTGAGATAAAATTTGCAGGTCTGTGCATGATTCCCACAAATTAAACAAAACATATGCCTTTAAGATTTCTAATAATTATCCTCTGAATAGTTCTAGCTTGCCATAGCATCACCTGTAGTAAGGAATTACCTTTTGGGCTCTTGACAATACACAGGACTTGGAATCTTTTTTCAGTTTTGTAAAACATGCTGCCACTCATTAGCAAGCATGGAATCTGTCAAACCTTATGAGATAGCAGTTTAGGAGACCAGAAAAAAGTCTTTTGGACTGTAAGACATGCAGACACATGAGATTGGTCTCACAATTCAGTTATATCCACAATAGGAGCACCAGCAGGAAATGCAGTATGTTACCAAACTTTCAGAGGTAATGGACTAATCTCAAATCATGGATAGAGGATTTTGGAACTATAATTCAACACATCCAGAGAACACCAGGTTCAGGAAAAATATGGAATAATATTGAATTGTCCAACAGGTTGGAAATAATATATATTTTGTCAGTTTTCAGATGGACGCAGGCATGTAGCCGGGGGGTGGGGGGGCGGGGGCTTGAGGGGCTTGAGCCCCCCCCCCCGAAATTCTCATGGTGGTCCGCGAAAAGGCCTTACTGGTGCATTATTTAAACTGTTATGTTTATTCATATCATGATCTGATCACCATACTCAATATATCCCATATGCATGGGGGTATTGGGGTAACAATATAAAAGGTTTGCTAGGGTAGACCCTCTTTCACTCAGACTCAGCCCCCCCCCCCAAAACAAACTCAGCCCCCCCCCCTTGAATCGAAATCCTGGCTATGGGCCTGGATGGACGTGATTAGCTGTAGACACAAAATCTTTATGGTGTATAACAGCATCCAATAGGGTTGTCAGGTTTTCAAAATAGCAGTAAGTGTCAGTTATAATTTATGAGCTGAAGATTTGATTATTAAGAAATCACTGTTAACAAATTTGTGTTCTATCTAATTGCCAAATGAAAATGTTGATCTAAATTAACTTAGCCACTTATTTCTCTGTAAAATAAAGACATGGTCTGTATTCATAAATACAGTGTAGAATAGGTATGAGCAAACACAGGCCCAGGGGCTGAATGTGGCCCCTTGGGCTCTTTTCTCAGGCCCTCCTTTTCTCACCATCTTATTCTTCCTTCATTCTCTCTTTCCTCCCTCCTTCCCTTCTACTCCTTTGTCCTTCCTTCCTTCCCTCCCTCTTTCTCACTCCCTCCTTCCTTCCCTTCCACCCTTTCATCCTTCCTTCCCTCTTGGGATCTCTTCCAGTTCTAGGATTATATATCAGGAGTAGGCAATACAGGGTCTAATGGATCTACTTTTTCTCTCCTGTCCACCATCTCATCATGATGAAAGGGCAACCCTTTTGGGATCCAAACATTTCCCGTCTTTCTTTCACTTTCTGCCTTGGAAAGAGAAGAGGAAGGGGAGGAAAGGGTGAGGAGGACAGGGTAGGGGGGGACTTGGGGAGAATCGCCTCCCTCCTGGTCCACCCACCCTACTCCAGCCTGCCATGTGGCCCCCAAGTTAAAAAGTTTGCTCATGCCTGGTGTAGAATGTAATGATTACAATGCAGACATTTCGGTTTTTGTGGAGGGTCCATGTTCCAAAATATGGGGGTTTCGAGCATCTTGTTCAATCTATATAAAAGGGGATATCCCTGTCAAGGACAGACTATTTAGCCTGTCAAGGATAGAATGAGATTTGGATCTCGCCCACCACAAGCATGCATCCCCAAGCCCAGTTCTCATGGTGGGAGACAAGGTGGCTTTCAGAGTATTCCCCAAACCTGATTTAAGGCTTCAATACATTTGGAATGTAGAATGTATATGAATGAATGGAGTTGTAACTTTTTCATGGCACATGTGATCCGTAAGATAAACTACTCATATCCCATGGTACATGGTTCACTGAAATATTAAATTAAAATATTTGAAGGAAAGGACTTAGGCATTTCACATCAATACATAATAACAAGGGAACAGCTGGGCAAAAAAACCCCTCACCAAACCAAGCACTCAATATAAATTGTATTACAGTGGATGGTCAGACTTGACATAAACAAAGATTTTAATGCTATGCTTTAGGACCATTAAAGTCAAGATCCTTAAAAAACATCACACAGCTAAATATATATGCAAGAATTAGGAGATTACACTCAGTGCATATATTAATAGATTGCACACTGTAAATCTAAACTCAATTCCTTTTGGTGTTGAAAGGGCAAGAAATATAGGATGAACTGAAAAGTTAATGTTTTTTAAGAATCCACAGAAACCCTAAACATTCTCCCCTCCCCCCAACAGCTGGCTCATAAAACAAACGTAATTGCACTTTTAAAAATTCTGTTCCAAAGTTTTTGCAGTAAATGATCTTCTGCTGGAGCAGACTATTCATGGAACCAACCTATTAAATAAAGGCACAGCATCCTTAATGGCTTGCAGATACCATACCCTGCTTGAATATAATGATTTTGCTAGAGGCTATAATGACAGAGTAAAATAACAGATACTACTGGGACCAATTTGCTGGTGTGGTGCACAAGACTCGGTGTGTTCCTCCTCTTGTAATTAGTAAAAGTGGCATGCTCCCCATTTGCTTTAGTTATTACAGTAAATCCAGATGATGCGCTATCTGTGCTGACTCTCAAGATTCTTCAGGAACATCCAGCAAATTGGCCAACACTAAACATAGACCCATTTCATAATCCCAACAACAAGATGGTAGGTGTCAATTATACTTTTTCTAGCTTGAGGGCACAAAATGTCATTGGTTTCTCCTCCTACAAGGAAAGCAAACCAATCTTTGCAACAGAAAGGAGAAAACACAAGTTTCTCGAAATCCAGTGGCCAAATTGCAGCACATCAGTGTAGAAGTAGTCCCATTGAGTCCAATAGGCTCAATTCAATTTGTGTGGCATTGAAGAAAATAGGATGTTGCTGCAATCTGGCATGAAGTTGTTAGAATTTAAAAATAATGTTTGAAGCTAACATAACTTTGTGGAGCACCATTCAATATGGGCAATATGCTTACAAGTTTTAAAGTATTGCATGACAGCCTTTTTGCAACCTGATGCCCTCCAGATGTGCCTTCCAGCCATCATTCAAGGCCTGGCACAATCACATCATATCCTGGCATACTAGATGGAAAGGATGGGTGCTACAGTCCAACTTATCTGGCTGAAGGAGGGGGTAATTTATATTCACTAAACACTGCAAAGAAATAGGTTTCAAAGTTATTCATATTCCTGAGGAGTACAATCTCTTGGCAAGTATAACATTGCCCTGAACTGATTTTGAATAACTCTCAGTGCAAATTGAGCAAACATGGATAACAGAAACCTAATGGAGAGGATGAACTCTTCAAGAATCGAGTATGACCACTCATGAAAGTACTTACTTGTCCTATGGGCCCACCTGTCCAGAATAATTACAATAAAGCATAGGAGTATGTCCAGTTACTCTGGCTTTATCAAAATCAAATTTGGAAATGGGAGTTTTGATTGACCTGATTCTGTGTTTCCCACACCCAATGCACAATCGTCTAGCCATTCTCTGCATTATCTCACAGGAATGTTGCTTGTAACTTCTCCTTGTATTATTTCTACTACTCTGGTTGTGGTTGTTTTAAATGATTGGCAACATGTTTCCTCCCATTCCTTCCTGCTTTCTCAGTCTTTCTTTGTCTGGTTTTATTTAGACCGCAGGGCAGCTGTTAAAGATTGTGTTGTATTTTATTTTCACACAACTCTAGCAGATTCTTGGCACTTTGGTTTAGACATAAAGAGTGTGCATTAAACCACATGCTAAGTTGTGTGTGAAGCATGATATGTGGTCAATTGTAGCAATCCATAAGAGGTTTGATTCCTCTGTGTAACATTTTTATTTTTATGATGTTTTGTGTTATTAACCTGTGGGTTATTTTAATTAAAAAAATTAAAAATGTGTTTAGCTGTTTTACTAACAGTTTTAAAAATTGAATTGTGTTTTTAAACATTGTTCCTCAACTTGGATCCCATGCTGAGAGAAAAGCAGAATATTAAATAGATAGATAAATTAGGCAGAATAAAGGGAATGAGAAAGGAAAGGAACATAAACTTCTGGAATAAGAAGACACATTGCCTGCCAGACATCTTGTCTTGTTTCTACTTCTGTATTGTAGTACTTCTGTGTTGTTCTGCCTAAAATATATGTGTGTTCTCCAGGGTTCAAACTGGACAATCCCATAAAACTAGACCAGCTGTACCCTTCATCTTTATCCTTATCAACACCTAATATTTTACACATCATACATGTGCTTTTTATCTCTCTTTGAGTTTTGTTACATAATCAGTATTGGGGAGATTCAAGCTCTGGGAGCAGAGACAACAGAATTATGAACCCTCATGACACATTGTAGAGCCCTTCTGTACTCTGCAGCGCTGCTCCCAGTATGAAGAATAATGAGGCTGCAACAGACAGCAGTACGCACATTTAATTGTCAGCAGCACAATGATTTAAATCTCATTCCCTTGGGGCACTCCATCTTTTCTCAGCTGAAAGGCCAGGCACAGCCCATTACAACGTTAAGCAGCTGATGAATGACCTTGTTGTTCCACTTGCGATTCACAATTGATCATGCCCAATTAAAGCCTAAGAGAAATCGATTGTTCCTACCTAGATCATTTACGTTAATAAGAAATTAATGAATTTACCAACATATGAAATGCCTACATATGTATTTTGCACGCAACCCATTTTAGGGTGTTCTTTTTTAAACTGAAAGAAGTAATCTCATTATTTTTCAGTTTGATCCTAATGCAGTTTCAAAAATCAATTTAATATATAGTCCTCATATCAGATATTAAATTGATTAGAATAGATGTGACACTTGATCTTCGACAAAAGGCTGAGAAGCGAGTTTATTTCTAATACAAAAAAACCCCCTGCTTTTTAAAAAATGGCTTCTCTTTGGTGGAAGGGCATAACAAATAAAAAAGATCTAGCTGCAAACCTATGTACATTTATCTAGAATTAAGAAGGTCTCAAGGCTGCAATCCTTAGCACATTTCTCAGGATTTGAGGCTGCAATTCTAATCCAGTTTAGTCCACTGTAAATTCTATTGAAATGGATAGGTTTACTTTTAGGTAAACATATATAAGATTATGTGATACATTCTTCTGAAGGGGGAAGAATGATTACAAATAAATGTATCCAAGTCTGTTGTTTAGATCAAGAGTAGGATAGGCATTAAGCGTTCATATGTTGTTGGACTGTAATTCCCATCACGCATCACTATTGGCTATGTTAATCATGGTATCTTGAGCATGGGCAAGCAATTTCAGCCCTTCAAATGCTCTTTGAATGTGATGTTGATAATTCCTTGATCATCATTGGCTACACAGTTGGGAGGTGCAAACACAAAACACCTGGAGCACAGTTGTCTTAATGTGAAGGCTTGATTTGTAGTCTTTTAGGATGCTTAGATCTTTTCACAAATATTTCTGCTAAACCATATGTCACTATTCTACATTCTGGTTGCTTCTGGAGTGAGAGAATCAGCCATCTACGAAGACATTACCCAGGGGATGCCCGGATGTCTTGCAATCCTGCAAGGAGGCTTCTCTCATGTCTCATGTCAAGAAATGGGGCTACAAAGTGGAATCCACAACATGCGAGTGTGGAGAAGAGCAAACCACAGACCACCTGCTGCAATGCAACCTGAGCCCCACCACATGCACAATGGAGGACATTCTTGCAGCAACACCAGAGGCACTCCAAGTGGCCAGCTACTGGTCAAAGACATTTAATCAACTACCAAGCTTGCAAACTCTGTTTTGTCTGTTTGTTAAAAAGTTGTTAAAAATGTAATACAATTGTCTGGTTGATACTGACACGATAAATAAATAACCATTCTACATTTCAGCATTTGAGTTTTCTGTATTGTCGAAGGCTTTCATGGCCGGAATCATTGGATTGTTGTAGGTTTTTTCAGGCTATTTGACCATGTTCTAGAAGCATTCTCTCCTGACATTTTGCCTGCATCTATGGCAAGCATCCTCAGAGGTAGTGAGGTCCGTTGGAACTAGGAAAGTGGGTTTCTATAGATATATGTGTGGAATGACCAGGGTGGGACAAAGAACTCTTGTCTGTTAAAGCAAGGTGTGAATGTTTCAACTGACCACCTTGATTAACATTTGATGGCCTGGCAGTGCCTGGGGCAATCTTTTGTTGAGAGGTGATTAGATGTCCCTGATTGTTTCCCCTCTGCTGTTTTGCTGTTGTAATTTTAGAGTTTTTAATACTGGTAGCCAGATTTTGTTCGTTTTCATGGTTTCCTCCTTTCTGTTGAAATTGTCCACATGCTTGTGGATTTCAGTGGCCTCTCTGTGTAGTCTGACATGGTGGTTGTTAGAGTGGTCCAGCATTTCTGTGTTCTCAAATAATATGCTGTGTCCAGGTTGGTTCATCAGGTGTTCTGCTATGACTGACTTCTCTGGTTGAAGTAGTCTGCAGTGCCTTTCATGTTCCTTGATTCGTGTTTGGGCGCTGCCTTTGGTGGTCCCTATGTAGACTTGTCCACAGCTGCATGGTATATGATAGACTCCTGCAGAAGTGAGAGGATCCCTCTTGTCCTTTGCTGAACGTAGCATTTGTTGGATTTTCTTGGTGGGTCTGTAGATAGTTTGTATTTGGGTTTTCCTGCCTAAATTATCATTTATTCCAGATGAAATTCATTTTAATACCAGCCGTTTTCCAAACTGTAAAGACCATCTTGGGACAGGAATCTGTCTCCTGAGATATTAGCTATCATCATCATCATCATCTTCTTCTTCTTCTTCTTCTTCTTCTTCTTCTTCTTCTTCTTTCTTTTGACATGACATGCAGGTTTAATGAGCACATCCTGTTCCTTCATCCAAGCCATTTAGAAATGCCAGCTTTATTGCTTTATTGCACAAAGCTGCTATTCCATAGCAGTCGCACAAAGCAAATACATTCTGGGATGAGTACTTTCAACATTGCACCTCTCTTCATTCGCACAATTGTACCCATTCACGAATCCACGGTTCTACAATGACATATTGTTATAACCCTGCTTTCCCCTGCTCTGTAATTGTTTAGGGTTTTTAAAAGCAATTTAATTTCAGCAATGAAAAGAGGCAAATATACCTGTAAAATATTACATAAACTTAAAACAGACAGCTCAGGATTTTGAAAAGAGGAAGCGAATTCCACCCACTAAAGTAATTTTAATTCTGATATGCCAGTTCAGAACCAGAATGGACCCACTGCAAAAGGTAGGTGATAGGAATGCTTGTGGGATTACAAGTTATTGATGAGTTCTGCCTGTCAATAGTGAGGGCCGGATTAATCATGTGGCAAAGGCAAAATGGCAGTCCATTGTGAACATGGGCAGAAGACAGCTGGTACCACATGCTATCACCACTTTCAGAGGCATGCTACTTAAACACAGTAGAGAATGGATCCACTTTATATCCAGTTGCTGCATCCTGAAGAATTCTAGGGTTTGTAATTTAGAGAGGCTGTTACAATCCCCTCCCTAAACTACAAATCCTAGAATTCTGCAGGATGCAGCAACCAGATTCAAAGTGGATTCATTCTCTAGTGTGATGAAGTAGATGGTTGGTTCCTCTAACAGACTGAATGTATTTGTAATGAATGAAAGGTTGAATCACAACTTGAATGAATAGGATGCTATTATATATATGTCAGCATGCTGGAAGAAGCAAAGACCACCAGCATTGAAGTGATGGTCCTCCCCCATCAACTCCGCTGGACTGGCAACATTGTCTGAATGCCTGATCACCATCTCCCAAAGCGGTTGCTCTTCTCCGAACTCAAGAACAGGAAACAGAATGTTGGTAGGCGGGAAAAGAGATTTAAAGGTGGGTTCAAATCCAGCCTTAAAAACTGTGGCATAGACACTGAGAACTGGGAAGCCCTGGCCCTTGACCATTCTAGCTGGAGATCAGCTGTGGCCAGCAGTGCTGTTGAATTTGAAGAGGCACAAATGGAGGCCAAAAGAGTGAAACGTGCGAAGAGGAAGGCATGTCAAGCCAACCCCGATTGAGACCGCCTTCCACCTGGAAACTGATGCCCTCACTGCGGAAGAACATGCAGATCAAGAATAGGGTTCGTCACCTACATACCCACCGCCAGGACACCGAACTTGGAGGACAATCTTACTTGGACAACGAGGGATCGCCTAAGATTATATATTTCCTTAAATAACTTTGCAAAAAGAAAAACAAAGGTAGATTTAATCCTCTAGGTTGACTAGCACACCAGAGGGAGGAAAAACAACTGAAGGCCTTGCCATACTCGTATCCACTTTGATCAAAATAAACACCCAAGTGGCTCTCACCAATATGTATATGCACATACTGCTCAAGGTGCTAATGCAGAAGGCTTTAAATAACTAAAGTGATAACTGACAGCGGTGGGTGGGAGATGCTAGTTTAAGTCAGTGCGAATTTCTGAAATAAAACACATCATTCTGGGTCCCTTGTTTCTTAGCCCCCCAAAGCAACAAATGTCTATACCAAATTAGTGTATATATTTTTATGCCTTTAAGTCATCAACCAATGGGAACCTCATGAAATTCAAAAGACAGGCCTACACAACTTGGCCCTTGTGAAGGGCCTCTCTCTATATATTTCCCATGGAAATCCCAGGTTGTTTGCAATTGCCTTTCTCTGAAAAACAGCCTACATCTTGTTGGAAATAGCAACCTTCTAAGTCTTCACTATTTGTTTGTTAATGTGCATATTTGCTAACCTATATTGTGTGTGTGTGTGTGTATTCTTCAGAATTCAGAAGACCTACAAGCCACTCTAAATACCTTCGCAGAAGCTTACAAGAAGCTCGGCCTGCCATTGAACATCGAGAAAACCAAAGTGCTGTTCCAGCAGACACCAGCCAATCCCTCTCCAATGCCAGAGATACAGCTTAATGGTGTAACATTGCAAAATGTTGATCATTTACGCTACCTTGGCAGCCACCTCTCTACCAAAGTCAACATCGACACCGAAATACAACACCGCATGAGCTCTGCGAGTGCAGCATTTTTCCGAATGAAGCAGAGTGTTTGAGGACCAGGACATCTGTAGGGATACCAAGGTGCTTGTCTATAAAGCTATTGTCCTCCCAACCCTGCTATATGCCTGCAAAACGTGGACTGTCTACAGAGTCACATACAACTCCTGGAACGATTCCATCAGTGCTGCCTCTGGAAAATCCTGCAAATCCTGGGAAGACAAGCGGACAAATGTCTGCGTGCTGGAAGAAGCAAAGACCACCAGCATTGAAGTAATGGTCCTCCGCCATCAACTCCGCTGGACCAGCCACGTTGTCCGGATGCCCGACCACTGTCTCCCAAAGCAGTTTCTCTACTCCGAACTCAAGAACGGAAAATGGAATGTTGGTGGATAAGATATTTAAAGATGGGCTCAAGCCAAACTTAAAAACTCTGGCATAGACACTGAGAACTGGGAAGCCCTGGCCCTTGAGCACTCCAGCTGGAGGTCAGCTGCAACCAGCAGTGCTGCAGAATTTGAAGAGGCACAAATGGAGGGTGAAAGAGAGAAACGTGCCAAGAGGAAGGTACGTCAAGCCAACCCCGACCAAGACCGCCTTCCGCCTGGAAACCAATGCCCTCACTGCAGAAGAAGATACAGATCAAGAATAGTCACCTATGAACCCACCGCCAGGATACTGAACTTAGAGGACCATCATCCTTGAACTACAAGGGATCGCTTAAATAAGTGTACAGAAGTGTTTATAATAATATGCTTATAACTGTATTTATGTTTGCATTGGTTGCCCTAAGGCTGGAGCGGCCTAGCTGTGAGAAATGTGTTACCATGGAAACGAGGCAGAAGAGGAGGTGGGAGGAGCTTAGAGAGAAAAGGTTTTAAAAAAGTGACAGTTAGAGTCAGTCAGGGGAGAGACTCTGAGAGAGCAGGAGAGTCCGTTTTTAGACTCTGAGGAGTGAAGAGTCAGGTTTTAGTGTTCGTGAATAGTAGAGATTTCTTCAGCTAGGAAGCTGAAGGGGAAAACCTTGTTAGTTGCTTTAGTTAGAAAGAACTAACAGAGGCTTGTTAGGATCGCTAGTCGGAGGAAGACTGGAGATCTGTGATTTGATCAAGTATAGATCAAACAGAAAGACTATTCATTGCAGGGAACACTGGTTAATAAAGCGCTTCACCACAGCAAGAGTTCATAAGTTGTAACATCGAAAGTCTGAATTGGATCGCAACCAAGTTACATGTAACCATCAAGTATTTGCCAAGCTTAACATCTTCATACTGCAACCATACGCTTTGTTTAAAAATAAACTTGTTCTCTTTGGTTTTTAAAACTGCCTCATCTCCATTAATTTTACGTTCTGTGCACCCACTCTACCAAAATTACCTCACAACACAAACAGAGCCTTTAATACCAGAGCCTTTTACAAATCAGTGGCTCCTCTCTCCTAAACCTAGGCGCTTCCTCACTAGTTGGTAGTGTCTCTCTACAATTGGGTGGCAGCTTCATTACCAGTGGCGGAGGTTCTTTACAATTTTGGTGGCAGACGACGGGATACGTTTAACAACTGATCAAGTGCCTTAAGACTATTTTAAGAATAAGTTGTGAGGTAAAAGTTATTGGAATATGGCTACCAGGCGACAGAGAAAGCTTGCTGAGGAAACAGAGGGAGACCAAGAAGGAAGTTCGGGCTCTGAGGCGGAAATGGAGCCAGGGCCTGTGTCGGAAATGGCTTATAAGTACAAACTAGAGATGAAACGATTGGAGATGGAGAGAGAGGCGAAACAAAGAGAATTTGAAGAAAGACAGAAAGAGAGAGAACAGGAGATAGAATTGAAGAGAATGGAATTTGAGCTGCAGAAGCAAAGATTGGCTTTGTCTCAAACATCCAGTGACATCCAGGAAGGGAGATCTGGAGTGGATACCCCAGATTTGATAAAGAGATTCCCTAAATTTACCAAGGATGACGATGTAGAGAAATTTTTGATCTCTTTCGAGAGATGTTGTAAAGATTTTGGGGTTGCTAAGGAAAAATGGATGATATATCTAAGGCCACAGATAACTGGAAGACTTTTACAGATTTATGGAGATTTGCCTGAGGGGTCTTATGGAGATTATGATTTATTTAAGAAACAAATTCTACAAGAGTTTCGATTAACTCCTGAATTCTACAGATTTAAGTTCAGGACCCTAAAGAGAGATAAAACCCAAAGTTTTGCTCAGGTGGCCTCTAAATTGTCTCAACTGTTCGATAGTTGGCTAAGGACGTCTGAGGTGGAAGATTACCAACAGCTGAGAGAACTTTTAAAGTTGGAACAATTTTTTCAATTAGTGCCTTGTGATGTTCGCTGGGTGATTCAGGATCGCAGGCCATCCACCATGGTAGAGGCAGCGGTTATGGTAGATCAAATAATAACCCTAAAAGAAGGATTCAAAAGGGAAGATCTGACAAGTGATAAAAGAACAAACAGGCAGCCATTTTACCAACAACAAACGCGCCCACAACAAGAAAAAAGTTCTGACATAGAAAACACCACTTGGAGGAGGCAGGGTGTAACGAGACAAACTGCTCCTGAGGGAAAAAGAAGGTGCTTCCAGTGTGGAAAGTGGGACCATATAAAGTATCAATGTCCCCTGTTAAGAAAAGAGAAAACAACCCTCTTTGTGAATAAAGTAAAAGAAACACAAAAAGCAGAACCAGATACTTTGTCAAAGGAGAGTTCAGAATCAGAGCCTCAAGAGAAACAATGTTTGTTCATCTTGTCAAACAACCCATCTAAAGATTACTTAGAATCCATTTCCATTGACAACAAAGACGTAAAAGGACTTCGAGATACAGGCTCCGAAGTATGTATAGTACATCCAGAAATAATACCTCAGAAATTTCAGCGGCCTACCTCTGAAATAAGATTAAAAGGTTTGGGACCTGCGATACCAACAGCAGTGGTGACTTTGCCAATAGAATATGGAGGATGGAAGGGTATGTGGGATTTTGCAGTCAGTCCTGACATACCATACAGATGTTTAATTGGAAATGATCTGGCTAAGAAGATTGAAAACTGGAGGATGACGTGTGAGGATGAAGAATATAATAACAAAAGCCCTGATCAAAAAGCCATGTGTTTTGCCATACAACAGGATGGGGATGAGAGTCCGGAATCCAGCGCTACGGTTGCTGAGCTTGTTAAGAAGACGGGAGGAGTTGGAGAAATTCAGCAGGAACAAGGAGCCGATGAATCTCTAAAACCTCTGTTCGCTTTGGCTCAAAACCCCACAGTATCGGCAAAAGGACAGCCCTCCGAGTTTGTGTTAAAGAATGGTGTCTTATATAGAGAAACCAGAAATGTGAAGTCAACAGAAGGATCAGTGACATGTAATCAAATTGTAGTGCCTCAAAGTTTTAGAGAACAGCTGATGAGGGTGGCACACGAAAACACTCAAGGTGGACATTTGGGGGTGAGGAAAACCACAAAGAGAATCACTAAGAACTTTTATTGGCCTGGCATGTTCCAGAAGATCAAAGAGTTTTGCCAGTCTTGTGATATCTGCCAAAGATTGAGTATTGGAAGGGATAAAATTAAAGCTCCTATGATCCCTATGCCGATAATTGGAGAACCATTTTACAGAGTGGGCATTGACATAGTGGGTCCTCTTTGTAAGCCAAGCAGATGTGGTTACAGATACATTTTAACCATGATTGACTACGCCACAAGATATCCAGAGGCTGTAGCTCTAACTAACATCGAGACAACAACGATTGCAAATGCACTGTTATCTATTTGGGGAAGAACTGGTTATCCTAGAGAATTGGTTTCGGATTTGGGAACTCAATTTACTTCCAGACTTATGTCGAAATTGCTTGAGTTATGTGGAATCAGACACCTGACTTCAACAGCTTATCACCCACAGACAAATGGACTAGTTGAAAATCTGAACAAGACTTTAGTCAAAATGATAAAGTCTTACAGTCAAAAGAAGCCATACGACTGGGACGTCAAATTGCAACAACTGTTATTCGCGTACAGGACCGTCCCTCATGACAGTACTGGCTACAGGCCATTTGAATTGCTATATGGAAGGAAAGCTCGTGGTCCATTAGACCTGATAAAGGAATATTGGGAGGAAAGTCCGGCAACAGATCCAGTTCCAGTGTCGGAGTATTTAAAGGATCTTCAATCAACAATGCAACTGGCTAGGGACATTGCACAAGAACATTTGCTTGCGGCTCAGCAGAGACAAAAAGACTATTATGATTCTACTGCTAAACCAAAGATCTTCAACATCGGAGATGAAGTTTTATTTTTATCTCCCAACAAAACCAACAAACTTCAATTGGATTGGTCGGGACCCTGGAAGATCACCAGGAAGCACAACCAAATAAACTATGATATTTATGATGAACATTCCAATGTAGAAAGAAGAGTTCATGTAAACATGTTAAAGCCTTATGTTGGAAGGTCTGCTAATGTATGTTTTGTTGTTTCGGAAGAAGAATCCGGTCCCTTCTCTTTTTGGGAGGGTGATCGTGAACAGTACAAAAATTTGGATCGAGTAGAAATGAACATAGAATTGTCCCAACCACAGCGAAGAGAGGTTGTGAAAGTTTTGAGTAAATATAAAGACATATTTTCAGATTTGCCAGGAAAGGTCCAGGGAGTCCAGCATCAAATAAACACCGGTGATGCAACTCCTATAGTATCTCCACCCTACAGGGTCACGGGGAGAATTAATGAGTGTATTGAAACGGAGATTAAAGAAATGTTGGACCTAGGTATCATTGTTCCATCAATTAGCTCTTGGGCTTCACCCATAGTGTTAGTACAGAAGCCAGACAAGACAATTAGATTTTGCGTGGATTATAGGCGGTTAAATAAAGTAACCCAGACAGATACTTATCCTATGCCACGTTTAGATGATCTGCTAGAAAGGATGGGGAAGGCCAACTTTATTAGTAGTATAGATCTGACTAAAGGATTTTGGCAAGTGCCCATGGCACCACAGGATCAACACAAAACCGCCTTCCGGACCCAAAGTCGGTTATTTGAATTTTCCGTCCTTCCCTTTGGACTAAAAAAATAGTCCAGCCACATTTCAGAGATTAGTAGACAGAGTTTTAAGTGGGCTGGGGTCTTTCTGCGTGGCTTATATCGATGATATAGGGATTTTCAGCGATTCATGGGAAGCTCACCTTAAACATTTGGATCTGGTGTTAAGCAGGTTGAGAGAAGCAGGGTTAACTATTAAAGCTTCTAAGTGTAAGATGGGATACAATATTACCAAGTATTTAGGACATTTAGTGGGAGGAGGTCATATTCGACCTGACCCTACTAAAGTGGCAGTTATTCACCAGTGGCCAGTGCCCAAAACAAAAAAACAGGTTAGGACATTCCTTGGATTGGCTGGATACTATCGCAAATTTATTCCATCTTTTAGTAATTTGGCAGCCCCTCTTTCGGATCTTACCAAAAAGAAGAACCCGAACCAGGTAATTTGGACTCCAAATTGTCAAACTGCCATGGATCAATTGAAGAAATCCATTACATCGGATTCTGTCCTAATGGCGCCAGATTTTGATAAACCTTTTATTCTAACATGTGATGCATCAGATACTGGGCTAGGAGCTGTCCTAAGCCAGTTAGATGTAGAGGGTGAGGACAGACCTATTTTGTTTTTAAGTAAAAAAATGGCATTCTAATGAATATAGTATGTCAACAATTGAAAAAGAATGCTATGCCATCATCTGGTCAGTTAAAAAACTAAAACCATATTTGTGGGGGAGAAAGTTTACCTTACGAACGGACCATGCTCCATTAAGATGGCTAGATAATGTGAAAGGTACGAATAACAAATTGTTGAGATGGAGTTTATGTTTACAGGATTTTACATTTGAAATTAAACATGTTTCAGGTAAACGGAACATAGTTGCAGACGCCTTATCTAGAATTTCGTACGGTTAAAGGTTTGTATGTATATATAAATTGTAATGTATTTAACCATAATATGTTTGCCTTTCAGAAATGGTGTGTATGTATATATTGTTGGATAATATGTGGAATTATTTTTGCCATTCCGGGATTGAGAATGGTCCAAAAATAATTTTTCTGGGGGGGAAGGTGTACAGAAGTGTTTATAATAATATGCTTATAACTGTATTTATGTTTGCATTGGTTGCCCTAAGGCTGGAGCGGCCTAGCTGTGAGAAATGTGTTACCATGGAAACGAGGCAGAAGAGGAGGTGGGAGGAGCTTAGAGAGAAAAGGTTTTTAAAAAGTGACAGTTAGAGTCAGTCAGGGGAGAGACTCTGAGAGAGCAGGAGAGTCCGTTTTTAGACTCTGAGGAGTGAAGAAGTGAAGAGTCAGGTTTTAGTGTTCGTGAATAGTAGAGATTTCTTCAGCTAGGAAGCTGAAGGGGAAAACCTTGTTAGTTGCTTTAGTTAGAAAGAACTAACAGAGGCTTGTTAGGATCGCTAGTCGGAGGAAGACTGGAGATCTGTGATTTGATCAAGTATAGATCAAACAGAAAGACTATTCATTGCAGGGAACACTGGTTAATAAAGCGCTTCACCACAGCAAGAGTTCATAAGTTGTAACATCGAAAGTCTGAATTGGATCGCAACCAAGTTACATGTAACCATCAAGTATTTGCCAAGCTTAACATCTTCATACTGCAACCATACGCTTTGTTTAAAAATAAACTTGTTCTCTTTGGTTTTTAAAACTGCCTCATCTCCATTAATTTTACGTTCTGTGCACCCACTCTACCAAAATTACCTCACAACACAAACAGAGCCTTTAATACCAGAGCCTTTTACAAATCAGTGGCTCCTCTCTCCTAAACCTAGGCACTTCCTCACTAGTTGGTAGCGTCTCTCTACAATTGGGTGGCAGCTTCATTACCAGTGGCGGAGGTTCTTTACAGTAAGTATTCTCCAGTTTGACTGTACCTCTTTGGTGTGGGAGAGGCTAGAGACGTGTAATTGTACTGAGCATATTCAGACTCAAAACTCCATCTTGTTATCAGTATGCTTTGGACTTCAATGTTGGCAGTTTGCTTTAGACCTCAGTGGAAGTGGATGCAGTATGCTTTTGGTCTTTAATGGAAGTACATATCATTTGGACTTATGCAGGAACACTTTACTATATGTTTGCATTAAGAAACAGTATAATTATACAGTTTGGACTGTCATGAGATGTATACTTAAAGACTTTGGACTATTAAGAATGAAGCCCTGAATTGATCCCAGTATTGGTATCTACGGCTTGGGCTTCTATGTGGTTCTGGGCAGGCTCGATTTCAGCATTCCTGACAAGAAGTGCCAAACTGGGAGTATTGGGGCCAAGCACAGAATCAGCAAAGAGGAAGCTATGCGGTGGTTTCAGCAGAAGTATGATGGCATCATCCTTCCTGGTAAATAAATGGTTTCCTCTATTCAAAAAGAGCCAATAAACTTTTTCCACTGTTAAAAAAAAAGAAAAAAAAAGAATGAAGCCCTGTGTTCTCAACAGAGAAACTACGGTACATCCAATCTATAAATGTGCCTGTATGCTGAATTAATAGGGCTGGGCAGTTTCGTTCGTTAATTTCGTAATTCGTTATTGATTCGTATTTAAATTAGCTTACGATCCGATATTGAGCCATGCAGAAGCAACTAAAAATCGAAAGAATTTTTCAATTTATTTCGTAATTGTTTCGTAATTGGGTCGAAATCGTTTCTAAATTGTTTCATTATTATTTCCGTATGTCTGGTGCAAGTTTTAGGGTTGTTGTTTGTTTTATCAGTGATAAAAAATAAATTATCACACCAACAGTCAACAACAGAGGGAGAGGGAGCTTCAGAAGTTCCCCTGTCCCATTTGGAGGGGTTTTTTTTTTTTTTGCATATTGCGCAATCGCGTCCGCCATTAACGAATCGATTCGTAATTGTTTCGTAATTTACGAAATTTCGTATATTTTGAACTTTTTTAAAGAAAAATTTTGGAATTATTTTAAAAAATGAAACTCAAAACCCCCCTAAAAACGAATCGAGTTTAGAAACAAATTTTTCCGTGGTTACCCAGCCCTATGAATTAATACAAAATGTTCATGAGTAAACAAGATATGTTACTTTTTTAAAAAGACTTTGATTTTTTATCTCTGAGTGCATAATTTAAACTAAAAAGTTCCAAGGGAGAGCATGTTTTGGGCAACTTCAGCTTCAAAGAAACATTTTTAGTGAAGTATATGTTTTGTGTGCAGTGGCATGTCTTTGTCACTGTCCCAGTTCAAAGACATGGTTTATCAGTTTAACAGCTGAGTTATCTGTGTGTCATTACATGAATGCTTGTGAACATCACTTTTTTAAAGGGTTGACTTCTAACAAGGTCATGCCATTCCTTGACTAGTGGTTTTCAAAAGGTGATCTCCAGATGTTCATGGACATTCACATTTGCCAAAAGACATGACATAATTTTTCCTTTTCAAAAAGGTTGAGTGCCATTTTTCTGAAACACCTTTACATGTAAACATGTAGAAATTTACATGGTTAATTATAGTGATGCCGCCATTCCATATCCAGCGATTAAGCTTGTAAATTGTTTTCAAAACTTCAGAAAATCAAACCTTGGCTTTGCTGCATGCTGGGAACTATGCTGATGTGTAGGCATACCCTGCTATAGCATCTTATGTAAGTTCACAGGCCCGCCCATTCATTATAGTGCCTGTGCATATTTTTGTTATTTTCCATACTGTTATGTATTCAAGTGTTTTATTTAACTATGATATTGTTTATTGTTTGCGCTTTTGGTTTGTGTTTTTGGTTTTATTTTTATTGTCATTTGGGCTTGGCCTCATGTAAGCCGCTCCGAGTCCCCATTGGGGAGATGGTGGCAGGGTAACAAATAAAGATTATTATTTATTATTATTCTATCTGATACTTGTTTGTGTTGTATACCATTTTATTACGCCATTGTATAGGGAGGGTCAAAAGTCAGAAAGATTTTTTTGTGATACATTATCACTTCTTTGCAGGAGGTCCATAGTAAAGATAACAAAAGACTTGCTAAGTAAGCTGAAAAGGGCAAACTACCTAGGAGTGAAAAAAAGGTTCTGTTAAGCCATTGATAGAGCGGTGCAAGAGGTGTAAGAGTAAACTATATGGCTTCAATATAACCTGGGGTGGACATTGGTGGAATTTCAGAAGTTTCACTACAGCTCCCATCAATGCTAGTCGCACTGCCAATGAAGGATAATGGTAATAGCAATCGAAAACATTTTGAGGCTTCCTTGTTGTCCACTCCTTGTCCATGTAAAAGAGTTCTCTGTATGTTATTGTTAAGTTTTCTGGACTGTTCGGAGGTTGTAATGAAGAACAGTTTCTGTCTGCTTTTAAAAAGAAGTATCTCCTTTTGACCAGACTTCTAAACAGAGTCATATACTGGAAACCTTGCAGTTAAGACTTATGCCACTTGAAATAAAGAATAAAAACTGAGGGTGTATCTACACCAAGCATGGGCAAACTTGGGCCTTCCAGGTGTTTTGGATTTCAACTCTCAGAATTCCCAAATTTGCCCAGGCCTGATCTACACTGTAGAATGAAGGGAGTTTGGCACTTTATCTTCCCGGGCTCCATTCTGGGAGTTGCCATTTGCATGGTCTTTAGCCCTCACCATCAAAGAATGTTGTTGCACCATCAAAACTACAAATCCCAGGATTCCATAGCATTGAGCGGTAGCATTCACTCCACAAGGTAGATAAGGCCTGGGCAAACTTGGGCCCTCCAGGTGTTTTGGACTACAACTCCCACAATTCCTAACAGCCTATCGGCTGTTAGGAATTGTGGGAGTTGTAGTCCAAAACACCAGGAGGGCCCAAGTTTGCCCAGGCCTGGTGTAGATGCACCAGTTAGGATGTTAGGTGTAGATAGGAATTGTGGGAGTTGTAGTTCAAAACAGCTGGAGGATTGAAGTTTGCCCAGGCCTGGGATAGATGCACCCAGAGCTATATACTACAAGAGTGTCATTCGAAATAATGGAAGATGCACAAGGCCCCATCCTCACTGTCATATCATGCAGTTCTACTGCATTATGAAACTATTATTATATACTAGTGTCCTAGTTCTAGGTTTCCATAACCAATTGGGAGTGATCTCTTCCAGGCTTCTCCTCCACGCCAGTCCTCTCCAAATCTAGTAAGAGGTCTGTCCAAACGCTCAGCCCCTGCACTTCGAAGTCCCCATCTTGGCCTTTGAGCTTCCTTAAGTGGTCCCGAACAGCGCTGGCGAGGGGCTCCGATTCCCAGGAGAGGAGGCGGATGCGCTCCCTTAATTCACCCCACGTGACTTCTGGGCCGTCTCCTCCTCCTCTACTGCTGCTGCCCCATATCCCGCGGAGGGGGTCGTAGGCGAGGCGTCCTCCCCAGGAGGCCAAGAGGCTGAAGTAAGGGCCGAGCAATGGCGGGTGGCGGGCGCAAAGCGAGGCCAGGCGACAGCCCGGCAAGAGGCGGCAGAAGGCCTCCAGGCGAGCCTCGCCTCCCCGCTGGAGCAGCCAAGGGAGCAGCGCCTCCCGGGCTTGGCTTTCCCCGCCGGGCTCCAGCAGGGCCGCGGCCACGGCCTTGTACAGCGTGGGGCCGCAGGGCAGCCTTTCCAGGAGGGCGAGGCCGCTTCCCTCCTCCTCCTCTTCCTCCCTCAGGCGCGATAAGAGCAGCTGGGCCCTGGCCCTGTCTGCTGAGCCTTCGTGGGCGGGGAGGAGCTGCGTGGCGGCCTTGCGCCGGGCCGAGACGGGCAGGAGCAGCTCCTCGGCCCCGCCGGAAGGGAGCAAGAGGCTGCGCAAGAGGCGCTCGCGGGAGGGGGCGGGGAGCGCCCGGTTCTCCAGCAGCGCGAAGCAGAGCAGCGCCGGGCCGCGGCCCAAGAGGCCTAGCCCTCCTTGCAGGCCCCGCCGCCTTAGGCCTCGTTCCGCGGCCTCCCGGAAGGCGCGAGTCCAGCCCAGCGCTCGCCTCACGGTCTCCGGGTCCCAGTTCCGCACCGCCGGCGAACGAGAGGCCTCCAAAAGGCCCGGCAGCCGCTCGGCCTGTGAGAGAAGCGCCTCCATCCCTCTCCCCTTGGCGCCAGGCGTTTGAGCCAACGGGAAGCCCGCCTCTTTGGCTACTCGTTGAACCAATCAGAATGGTCCTTGCCTTTGCGCTGCTATTGGACGGTGGAAATGTCACTCAAATGGCAAGCCGGCTTCAGTCAGAATGCAGAACATTCCATCCCGGACCGCTGGAACTCCGTATCCATGGATTCCGCCATCAGCGGATTGGAAATATTCCCACCAAAATCACAAAAGCAAAGGTTAATCTTGCCATTTTATATAAAGGACACCGTTTTGTTTTCATAGAATCCTAGAGTTGGAAGACACCTCGTGGGCCATCCAGTCCAACCCCCTGCCAAGAAGCAGGAACATTGCATTCAAAGCACCCCCCACAGATGGCCATCCAGCCTCTGTTTAAAAGCTTCCAAAGAAGGAGCCTCCAGCACACACATTCCAGCTTGTCAATATCTCTCTTCAATTGTGGTGCCCAGAATTGGACACAGTATTCCAGGTGTGGTCTAACCAAGGCAGAATAGAATAGAGGGGTAGCATGACTTCCCTGGATCTAGACACTGTATACTCCTATTGATGCAGGACAAAATCCCATTGGCTTTTTTTACTGCTGCATCACATTGTGGCTCATGTTTAACTTGTTGTCCACGAGGACTCTTTTGCTATTGTATCTTTTTGCCATTGTTTATACCAGGCATGGGGAAACTTTGGCCCTCCAGCTGTTTTAATCTTCAACTCCCACAATTCCTAACAGCTGAAGTCCAAGACACCTGGAGGGCCGAAGTTTGCCCATGCCTGTAATATAAGCAGGTGTCTAGGTTTCCTTGAACTCTTTTCCTCACAACCTTTGAGGATGCCTGCCATAGATGTGGGTGAAATGTCATGAGAAAATGCTTCTGGAACACGGCCATACAGCTTGGAAAGCTCACTGCAACCCAGAACTCTTTTCACTAGTTTAAGCTTCCTCTCTCTGGATTTGCAGAGCCTATTAGATGTTCTTTGAAAGAGAAGGAGAACTTGATCTTTGCTGGTTTGTCTTGGGCCCCTTCCACACAACTGAATGAACTCCCACATCTGCTTTGAAGTGGAATATATGGCAGTGTGGAATATATGGCATGACTCAGATAACCCAGTTCAAAGCAGATATTGTGGGATTTTCTTCCTTGATATTTTGGATTATAGGGCTGTGTGGAAAGGCCCTGGGTCAGAACACCATGTTTATATCAACCCTGTTTCCTGATACTGCAATAGAACAACACATGACAACCAGGAGGCCCAGTGTGAGGGAGAAGGCTGTTGGCTATGAGCTCATCTACACTGCCATATATATAAAATGCAGTTTCAGAATGAAGAAGAACTACATTGAACCGGATTATATGAGTCTACACTGCCATCAAATCCAGTTCAATGCAATTAATCTGCATTATATGGCAGTGTAAATGGGGCCTTTCTGTGACTCCCTTTAAAAAAATTGCATTCAGTTTGGAGTAGCTCTTGAACTACGGACCCACAATTTCATCACTGTTCATTAACAAAATACCACGTTAGGTATGTGGTGGCTGGGGTCCTGGGGAAGGGTACCTTCATGACAAGGCCAGAAAACAACTGAATTTCCAAGGATGTCTGTGTTTCCTTGGGGTCAGGGGACATATGTTAGTGGAAGTAGAGCCCAAAATAGGCAAGGTCATCCTTTTCCTCACTGTCCATTCCTTTTCTCTCCCCTAATTTGTCACCCAATAGATTGCAAAGGAGCACATCATTCTTGCCAAAGCTCTGAGCTGCTGACTTGGAAACACAAGGCCGAATCATCTGTGCAAGCATAACGCACGTTCAGTTCTCTAATCCTACATCACAATCCTTTATCTCTGGTCTGCAATTGCATTAAATAAAAGAAGGTTGGATTTTATTCAGAAATTACTGGCACCAATTTTACAATTCTGGAAAAGTAGCCTTTTCTACTTCTGGATACTCAGAATCCTGAAATTTCACTACTTTTTAATTTTGGTTAATAATAAAGAGATAGTATTTCCAATTTCTCACGTTTAAAAAGATTAATCACTAGACAAATTAATTTTAAAACTTTATTTCTCTTGCCTCCAGCTCACACAGTTCTATTTCTCTCGCATGGTCACATTCAGTAATCATTGTTTCTCTAACTATTCTCCTCCAGGTGCTTTGGACTTCAGCCCCGAGAAATCCCAATCAATTTACCAGCTGTTAGGATATTGTGTGAGCTGAAGTCCAAATCATTTGGAGGAGCACAGTTTGAGAACCACTGGTAGATTGCTTTGTGGTTAACAATTGTGCATGTGCCTTCAAGTCAACTCATGGTGATCGCATAAGGTTTCCTAAGGCAAAACACACTCAGACATTGTTTTACCAGTTCTGACCTCTGAAATATAGCTTACAGCACCTGGTATTCCTTGGCAGACTCCCCTCCAAGTCCTAAGCAAGGCTGACCCTGCTTAGCTTCCAAGATCAGATGGGATGCCTTAGGGTTTTAGGCTGCCTGGTTATTGGTCCATTATAGAGCACCTGTGGTTTTTATGAATTCTGGTTTGCTGAAACTCCTTTCAGCTCCTGTCAGAATCACTGGCAGTGTGCATAGAAACTATGCAGCTATACGTATTTCACTGAAAAATAGTTGGAAGGATTTTCATAATTATATACAGTATCTTCTCATTAAATAATATAAAGGGACTGATTTTTTTTGTTTTCAAAAACTAGATGTTTTCTTTATCAGAACAATCTTTGGGATAACTGTGAAACTGACTTTCAGAAGCTTATCCTAATCCAAGTTCTTGTGGTTTTGATTGTGTGTGTGTGTGTGGAATAATGCAGTGATAGGCTACAATCTATTTAAATGTATTTAAAAAGTGAATTAGTGTTCCCATGACCCTTTCATATTTCACAATTGTAGTGATATTATTTCACTTTAACTGTCATGGGAACATCCCATTGAATCTTGGGATTTGCAGTTTAGGTAGGGGTGTTTCGAACTCTCAGACAGCTCCATCTAGTGCTGTGGTCTTTCAGATGCTTTGGACTTGAGTTCTCAGTTCTTGAGATCCCAGTTGAGTTCTTCATTATTTGCCCAAACTAGCTGGGAATTCTGGGAGTTGAAATTCAGCTAGAGGAGCAAAGTTTGGGAACCACTGATGTCTAGCACTCATCATTGCATCATGAAGCTATAAGAAACGGGATTCCACAGCATGCAGCTATGACAGTGAAAATGTAATCATAATGTTATAGTGGAATAATATAAAAGGGCCCTAGAGGTTTTCAGAGAAGTCAGTTTAGAAAGGACAATTTGGAGTAGTAAAGTTCTGCAAAAAACAAAACAAAACAAAACAAAGTGTGGAGCTCTAAACAACCTCAAGGCCACATATTGCCCACATATTAGAGGACTGACTGGAGTATTAACCACATATTATTGATCTGTGCTGTAAGGCAGACACAACATGGACCAAAAATTGTATCAAAATTGACCAGGACTGCATTCCCAGTATGCAGTGATTCCATGCAATGGCATCCTGGTTTTTGTAGTTTAGTGAGGTACCAAAGCACTTAGGCTAAGCCTTAATAACATTCATCCCTAAATTGCAAATCCCAGGATTCAATGGGATGGTCTCAGAATATAGTGTCATGACTGTGTCCTATGAGAGAACTAAAGCATTGAAATGTTCCCTCAGCCTACATTTGGACTTCAAGCTTGGAAGCAACCACTTCAGTTAACAGTTGTTAACTGTTTTTACACTGTAGCATTGAATTTTTGCTGTTCTTATTTGTTGTGAACCGCTGTGAGTCGCCTTCGGGCTGAGAACAGCGGTATATAAGTAAATAAATAAATAAATAAATAAATTCACTGACATTTGTTTTTCCATTTAATTTAGATTTAGTCTTTTCTCCCAACATGGGTCCTAAGGCAACTCACAATTTTTGCTAAAAGACAATTAAATGCAACAGTGAAAAAATAATCACATTACATCATTAAATTAAAACTGGTAATTGAAACATAGTAGTAAGGATACAAGTAAAACATCTCCAAAAGATGGTGTTAGGGTGGATGTCATTGATATGATCTTGGAATACCCATTTGAATGTTTCCTTGTAGGCTCCAGCTCTAGCTATCATCACTGATGGGGGGCATTCACCTGGCTGCCATGTTGAAGGAGAGCCACATGCAGCATGAGGGCTAGCCACCAAAACCCGCACATGACCAGGATGTTACCATCAGATGGACCTGTGAAGTTTGAAGGACAGAGAGACATATCTCCCTAGAAAATCTCAAACCATATGTAGCAATACAATCTGTCAAAATGCCTGGACCTAAACCATGCTATATAGGTTGCTGCTCCATTTGGTTCCCAGCAAGCAGGCTAGGGAAGAGGGGCATTGGTCAGCAGGTAGATTTATTATTATTATTATTATTATTATTATTATTATTATTATTATCCATATTTATATACCGCCTTTGTCAGCCCGAAGGTTTACAGTCAGCACAATTCGATGCCCCCAACAATATAAAATATAATTTAAAAAATTAGCATATAAAATACAGAACCGTTGTTGTTCATTCGTTCAGTCGTCTCCGACTCTTCGTGACCTCATGGACTAGCCCACGCCAGAGCTCCCTGTCAGCCGTCACCACCCCCAGCTCCTTCAAGGTCAGTTCAATCACTTCAAGGATGCCATCCATCCATCTTGCCCTTGGTCGGCCCCTCTTCCTTTTACCTTCCACTTTCCCCAGCATAATTGTCTTCTCTAGGCTTTGCTGTCTCCTTATGATGTGGCCAAAGTACTTCAACTTTGTCTCTAGTATCCTTCCCTCCAATGAGCAGTCGGGCTTTATTTCCTGGAGGATGGACTGGTTGGATCTTCTCGCAGTCCACGGCACTCTCAGAACTTTCCTCCAACACCACAGCTCAAAAGCATCGATCTTCCTTCGCTCAGCCTTCCCTAAGGTACAGCTCTCACATCCGTAGGTTACTACAGGGAATACCATGGCTTTGACTATGCGGATCTTTGTTGCCAGTGTGATGTCTCTACTCTTTACTATTTTATCGAGATTAGACATTGCTCTCCTCCCAAGAAGTAAGCGTCTTCTGATTTCCTGGCCACAGTCTGCATCTGCAGTAATCTTTGCACCTAGAAATACAAAGTCTGTTACGGCCTCCACATTTTCTCCCTCTATTTTCCAGTTGTCAATCATTCTTGTTGCCATTATCTTGGTTGTTTTGATGTTTAGCTGCAACCCAGCTTTTGCGCTTTCTTCTTTCATCTTGATTAGAAGGCTCCTAATCGTACAAACAAATAAAAACAGCTGATATTTGGGCCCATAAGCTTCTAAAGCAGTAATCAACACAGCTGTGACCTTTTCCACATTCTAATGTCATGATATCTTTGTGTATTAATGCCAAAGGAACACCCTCACATCATGGAATTATGGAAAAGAATTAGTTCTGCAACTAATTCTTTTCCAGTTGAAACCTCTTGGTCTTATCTGGCAAACATTTCGATGATTTAAATGTTTGTATAGCACACAACATTCATAACTGATGGCACCATATGTTTCTTTTCTCATTTAGCTGTAGGTTTACCTGAGTTCAAAGCTGAATCAGGTTTTTTAAAATAACTTGAAATTTAAATTTATAAATGTGTTCATATTCTTCTTTTGTCTGGATTCTGTCCTGTGTACTGTTTCCTTAATGTAGGAAGGGTTGCTATTCAGAAGAACCCATGACTCAGACATTCTTTCTTTAAAGAAAGGTTTGTCACTTTTCTACTTTGAAATAAAGTTTCATTTAATGCATACTTCTATTGGAGACAGTAGATTCTATGAGTAAACATACATAGGATTGTTCTACAGAAGGATGTCGGGCTTATCTGTAGTGCTTGAATGCCTGCCAAGTGTATAATATTTGGTCAATGGAGGGAGGAAAGCTCTTAATGTGTATCTCTCAAGAGACCCATTGGATAAGATGCTGCTGTGAGTTAGAGACCTTGGATGGAAAGCCAATTCCCGAGCTACAGAAACCAGCCAGTGGATGATGCCAGCAGCAGGTTCATTGCCACAGCTTCATATATTCAATATTTTGTTTGGGTTTTGCTCTAAGTTAACCCTAGGATTCAAACAAACAGTCAGATGTTTTATCATTTTCTTCTGAATCAAAAGATCTTGCAAAGAATGTAACCTCATTGGAAGGAATCTGTCTGAGATTACTGTTGTAACCTAAAAAATGGCTCTGAGGAAACAGTTGCACTAATATTTAGAACTATTGGAGAAGTTACATGAAGAAATTCCACTTTCTTTCCTTGCCAAACAACATTACACTATGACTGGACCTACCCATATGCTGCAGTTTTCAAGGTGTTTTAAGACAAAACAATGAAGAAGCAGTTGCTATTACACTATACGAAGGAGTCTCCAGTGTGAACTGGGAACATGTGGATGCTGTGATAAAGTAATATTTCCAAGGTCTGAGTAAATCTATAATACTGACTTAGAATTAAATGCTAACGTATTCAGTATATATTCCAAATGGAATGTAGTACGATTTAGTCCAATTAGATGAGCAGACTACCTAGTACTGCCTCTGTCCACATGATTGATAGAGATGAACCAGGTGACCACTCAGCCCAGTATTTGTTGGGTTTGAAGCACCTCAGAAAGAGTTCTAAGAGAATCCTGGCCATCTGAAGATCCCACAAATCACAGAATATGAAGCCCTCTTTGCCTGTAGTAGTATGTAAGGTATTTTGAAGTGCTCTGACTGTCCTATGAAGAAACAACCATGCTATCATGGTAGCATGGCTTCTGGTTTTGATAGTATGATATAGGACTACCCAAAATGTAAAAAAAAATTCTTCATGTGTTAATTGGGGATTTTGCAGGTGTGAATTAAATGTTTGAGGACTTCAGTAATTGATAAAAATGCTCTCCACAAGGATCTCCTCTCCAAGGGAACCAAAACTGATCATAATCTTCCAGAAATATTTATTTTATATTTAAATAAACTTCCAGGTTTCAAACACTTCCCTTCACCTTTTGCAATTTTTAAAATACCAATTTTTCAGTAGTTGCTTGGGCACAAAATCTATTATTTATTTCATTTGTTTATTAAAATGATTATCTATGGGAGCTATTATAAAGATTCAGGAAACTATATTGTTTAAAATGCATCTGCCTATTTTGTTTGGAAGAGGCCTTTTTCTGAGGGGGTGGGGGGATAGATGTACCTTATCAGCTAAGAGGTAGGCTATGAAACTAAGCTAAGTTTCCAAACTGAATCTTGCATACAGTACTCATGATGCAGACTTAACATTTTAGCAACCCAGAATTTCCTGTTTTGAACAGCAGAAGTTCCCCAGAGGATCAAGCAGAGATCTTTTAAAGCAGAGACAACAAGCACTTTGTGCTCACAAAGCATGTGCTGTCCTGCTGAGAAACATTTCCTTCTGCATAATCCCAGTGTCCCGAACTGCTTTAGGAAAACCATTCTCTGATTCAATCACACCCCATCAATAATATAGGCTAATAATATTGACCTAATTTATGGAGGTTGTTGTAAGAATAGCACTATGCCATATGAGTTAAGTGCTTTGGCCTATAGTTAAAACACCAGAACAAATTCAAGTATTTTTGAGAAGGTCCCTGAAACATAACACTCTGAAAGTACTCCTAGATTTTATCTTTTGTTCTCTTTTACATTCCCCTTTCCCCTCATCACAGATGTGCATGAGAGCTCCCACATTGTAATTTCATATACCTCAGGTTTGTCTTTTAAAAATATGAAATGTAGTGCAACAATACCTTTCATAGTCAACAAAAGATGTATTTCACAGCCTCTGGTCACTTTTGGAAACAGGTATGGTGTATCTACTGATTCCCAATCGGTCAGCCAAAGAATAATCCATTTGGAATGGTCCTGAAACAAAAGTTATAAATAAAAAGGCTAGGCAGAACTCTTCCCTGATTTTGATGTTTTTTTTAAATACCTGTGACAAAAAGCTTTGTATTTTATACTGGAAATATGGCTTTATATTTTAGGTATACGTTTTTTACTTTGTAGTTGGAGTTGTGTGTGTACATGTGTACATGCACATATGCATGTAATGTGCAAGAGAACAGGAAAGGCAAAGGGGCTCTCATGCATATGTGGGAAAAGGGAAAGCAGAGAGACACACACGTATGCACACAGGAGAGAGTGGGAGACAAGGAGTAGAAAAAGCAGAGAGGCATGCATGTCTCTGCCTTCACATGCCTTCCTGTCTTTCGCTCTCTCCCATGTGATCATACACGGGTCTCCCTGCTTTCCCTTCTTTTTGCATGAGCATGTATCTCTCTCCCCTACCTCCTTCATTTATATACCTGGAGTATATAAGCGACCCCATTTGGGGTCCTGACTCCAAACTTTAAGAGTGTCTGGTCTAGCTCATATTTTCCTAGCCTATTTGCAAGAATATCATATGATACCTTGTCAAGGGCCTTACTGAAGTCAAGATATGCTACATCCACAGCACTTCGTTCATCTGCCAAGCATGTAACTCAATAAAAAAGGATTAAATTAGTCTGACATTACTGTTTTTTGAGATACCCATGTTGACTTTTAGCGATTATGGCATTTCTTTCTGAGTGCTTAAAGACTGTTCCATTTTCAGTTCTAGAAACCTTCCTGGAATCGATAACAGGCTGACTGGACAATAATTGTTTGGGGCTTCCCCCCCCCCCCCCCGGTTTTGCAGATGGGGGCATTATTTGCCCTTCCTCAGTCTGCTCGAATATTTCCTATTTTCTAGGAATTCTCAAAGATTATCAGTAATTCAGAGCTTACTTCTGCCAGTTTTTTTAAAAAAATATTGGTGGTAGTTCAACTGACCATGGTTGCAGATCATCTGTTCCCAGAGACTTCAATTTATTTATTGTGTAGTTAGATATTTCTCTTTATTGTGTAGTTAGATATTTCTGTACTACCTCTTTATCTATTATATGCTGCATTTCCCCACTGCATTATTTACTCCATTTTCCTAGGAAGCTTCAACTCCAGTTGTGGGTGGGGCCTCTGTTGGAAGCTCATTGACCTCGTGTGATGGGCAGCGTACCCATTGGTGGCTGGACTGGTGGAGAATTGTCCTAGGATGCTAAAAAGCCCTTTGTGATGAAGTGGTAAATCTTCAGTCTGGTTTGGGGGTCTGTAGCCCCTCCCTCCAGGTGTTTCTCTCCCTCTTAATTTTTACCCAGATGAGCTCTGGCTTCCTGGATTTAAGTCATGGATCTCCCACAGGTGTAAACATCCTTGACAATAATGCTACTTCTCCTGCTTTCCTGTTTGGTCTATTTCTCTGAAAAAGATTAATGCCCTTTACTATATTCCAATCATGAGACACTTAATGCTAGGTTTCAGCGATACTTGTTATATCATGTCTCCTTTGCTAGATTTGCTCCACTCATTATGGAGTGGATGACAGAAGGTGTAGTTGCATTCATGTGCGACTTGTGAATAGGTGAGCAGAATATTGGTTCAAACTTGGTATGGCCAATGTAGTTCTTGCTATATCAGTGGTTCTCAACCTGTGGGTCTCCAGATATTTTGTTTTTCAACTCCCAGAAATCCCAACAGCTGGTAAACTGGCTGGGATTTCTGGGAATTGTAGACCAAAACACCTGGGGACCCACTGGTTGAGAACCACTGTTCTGCATTGGTGGCCAATGGTTAGGAATGGGAAATGTGACCACCAGGATGACCACTGACATCTCTGGAGGGGTCAGAACAGTTGGTCAGTATATACTCAGTTAACAAGCACCCGTGGGGATTGGTAGATACTGAATAAATGTAGTTTGTGGTTGCTTGAGAGTTATTATTAAAATAGGCTTAAAATTATACTCCTTACTATACCATACCACAAACTCTGTATTTACTTGATATTAATATTGAAAAGGGAATTAAAAGCAAATGAAGACAATCTTAACTTAATGTAACACGGTTTTACTGCTTTTCTGCCTCTTAAAAATAGCTTTTTAAAATTTTAAGTGTTATTTCTTCAAATGTTTGCTGGTTGCTTGAGAGTTCTTGAAAATTGAGTTCTAGTTAACTAAGGTCCCTTCCACACTGCCATATAATCCAGATTATCAAAGCAAATAATTCACATTATCTTCTTTGAACTGGATTATATGAGTCTACACTGCCATATAATCCAGTTCAAGCAGATAATCTGAATTTATATGGCAGTGTAGAATGGACCTGAGAGTCCACTATAGTTTGAATTTTGAAGAAGCACAGTGTTTGGAGTTTAGAATTGTCCATTTAAAGATTTTAATATTCTGTCTGGGTTGTGGGCCCCAAACCGTTGGTTTGGGAATCAGGTACACAATTAGGATTAGTATTTGTGCTGCCTGCAGAAAGTGTTTGCTTGCTTTCACTGTACTCGTATATTTGTATGGAAAATACATAATACAACCATATCCTAAACTCTCCAGTGTTCTCCACCAAAAGAAACTAAATGCTTTGGCATCACTCCTGGACTTGGGGAGCACACAACAGTATTTATAGGAGTGTCTGGAGATTATTCCAGAACAGTTGACTTGGATTTTTATTCTGAATCTATCCATACACTTTGAATATCTCACAAGAAAAATGTCCTGATTTCTCACAGCTATCTTAATAGCATTTGAAGTTATGCATGTGCTTCTGCAGTCTCACATACTCCACCCATAGACAAAACGACAGTTTTTTTTTATTAATGTGCAATACGTTTCAAAGTGTCTGTTGTTTCCATTTTCATTTCTACAAAGCTTTTTATGTGCATTTTTCTAGCACATTTCTTATTATTCTCTCAGTCTTTCCTCTGCTGGATAGCTAAGCTTTCCAGACATATAACCTGAATTGTCCTGGGAGAATTTACATAAAAACAATAAAGCCAAGGAAATGGAAACCACAGAATATATACATCAGTTTTGCAGTCCTTGCTATGGAGTTCATTGGTTCTTGTTTGCTGGGGAATTCAACTTTCCATATTAACATCCTTTCACTGTGGGGCAAATGTACAAAGCAAGGGATGGTTGAAATCATTTGAGCTAGCGTATGTTTCATGACTTAAGTGAATGCTCTAAATTTGGTGGCAGGACTTGCATGTTAATCTCATTAACCATAAAAAGGGTATTATGTGCACAAATCCTCACACATCAAGTAGAGTGCTCTGTGTAAAATCATTTAAATGGCTGGATCAAGCTAACGTGCTCTCGGAAAAAGCCTATATATCTTAAAGGAAAGTTAAAAAGTTCTTTTTATATCATTTGCAAAATCCAGTGGTATATTTGATCACCCTAACACAAGATAGGCAGTTTGAACCAATGTAACAAAATATGGATCGTCAGATAAAGGAGCCCCCAGTGGTGCAGCGGGTTAAACCACTGAGCTTCGGAACTTGCTGACCAAAAGGTTGGTAGTTTGGATGTGGGGTACAAGGTGAGCTCTCATGTTAGGCCCAGCTTCTGACAACCTAGCAGTTTGAAAACATGCAAATGTGAGATCAATAGAAACCGCCTCAACAGGAAGGTAACGGCGCTCCATGCAGTCATGCTGGCCACATGACCCAGGAGGTGTCTACGGACGACACCAGCTCTTCGGCTTAGAAATGGAGATGAGCACCATCCCCTCCCCAGAGTCAGACATGACTAGACTTAATGTCAAGGGGAAACCTATACCTATATAGTCAGATAAAATATCTCTGATATATGCCTACATTGCATTTGAGAGTCATGTTCTCTTGTCAAATGCTTTGTGGGTCACACTTGAACCAGGATATGGGACTATGTTTTAAAGTAGAAATGGAGTGAAAGTAGACTAAGATCCATGATGGGAGATTTGCAGCTGATTTAAAACAATTTTGAACACCTATTTATTTAATAAAAATATCTGCCAAATATGATTCCTCATTCCTAAATTGCAATGCTTAAATGAAGATCACTATGGTGTGTGTATGAAAGAAATAGAGAGAGAAGGGATGCATCAGTGGACTTTATAACCCAGAAATGGTTAGCTTAGCTATCATAATTCTACAACTTCTACTGCTATGCTAAACGGAAGAGGTCACCAAGAGCTAGTCAGTAGGCAGGTAGGCAGTATCATATATTTATGAACATTTGATAACTATCCCCAAAAACCCAACCCCCCCCCCCAAGAAACACCAAGAAGGGAATGCTGAATACAGCCCAGACACCATGTTCCATTCTATTTTTTTAGTATATGTCTGCGAAGTATATGTCTACAACAAAGTCCTATTCTAAGTATCTCTGTGAGAAGACTTAAAACACTTCCCCAGTAGGTTTAGCCCGCAACATTTAAAGTGCCCAGTAGTTTCCCTGTCAGTGGGCCAGTGAATTTGCTCTGGGTTAGTCCAGAGAAAGCTATCCAGGGGTTGAGCACTTTAAAACACAGATTATCACTTGGACTTGATTCATTTCTCCACTGACATGGAAGTTACCATCTGCCCCTACTAGAATGTGTGTCTTTTCACTTTGTAATACTTAAATGTCTGGCTACTCCATCTGGTATTAGAAAGGGGACCCATGCTTAGAACTGAGTCAAAAAATTGGCTCACACACGTGAAAGACTGAAAAATAAGAGAAAACAATCTAAAATTAGAACCTGATGCTACCTTCTAGTGAAATTAATACATTGTTTCAATGACTTCATTAGAAGCAGATTTACTTTGTAAGTTTTTTTTAAAGAATACGACAAATTGAAGGTCAATTTCACACAAGAGCTAGCAAACATTTGGAATAAGTTACTAAGGAAGGAAACTGAAACAAAACATTAATGAGTTTATAGGAAATGTAGAATTGTATCCTACAAGGAAGAGACGGTAAAATAACATAAAAAACAGAAATGTGGGATTAAAGATAAGGAAGTACAGATGGTCAAGCAAACCGGGCTTTCCTTTGGTTGTGCAAGCCTTTAAAATGTGCATTCATCTTGAACGGTAATATTTTTTTAAAAAAGATCTATTATCTTGTATTTATTTATTTATTTATTTACGACATTTCTTTGCCACCCTTCTCACCCCGAAGGGGACTCAGAGTGGCTTACAAGTAATACATAAGTACAATATATTATATTATTGCCATAGCACAATATTAGTATTATATATTACTATATTGTACTATACTATTATACTATAGTATTATTAGTAATATTATGTGTAATATAAAATATATAATTATAATATCGTATTATTATTAGTAGTAGTAGTATTATATTGTATTAAAATATAATATTATCAATACTGTATGTATATACAATATATTATATTACATTACATTGTATTGTATTATTAGCACAGTGCAGGGGAGACAAGGTGGAACTGTCTTCCTGGCCCACTTTCTTCACTCTGATCCCAGAGCAGCAATTGGTCATATAGATTTAAAGTAATTTTGTTATTTTTTAGAAAAGCAATCGATTCCCATCTTGGATGTTCT
The DNA here is from genome assembly GCF_037176765.1 of Anolis sagrei. NCBI lineage: Eukaryota > Metazoa > Chordata > Lepidosauria > Squamata > Anolidae > Anolis > Anolis sagrei. Next base: position 263,097,993 of record NC_090021.1, on the reverse strand, counting down.
AACAAAGTCAGCGAGAAACAGACTCACGCTATTTGTTAAGTAGTGAATACATATATTCTAAGTTAATCGTCCTCAGTCAGGTGTACTTTGGCCATAGAATAAAGGGCTTGTAGTCTAACATATTTAGCTTGCATCAGGGAAAACTGTCCCATGCTTGTCACTCTGTCATTAATTTGTGCAAGAGCTCAGTAAAAAGAAGTTAAAATGGTTATCCGTGTATTGTAGATATTCAACATATATTGTATAGAATGGATTGCCAGTGATTACCTAATGAATCCAACCAAAATAGGATTGAAGTAGGGTTGGCCCAAAACGTTTTGTTGTCTAGTGACAGAAAAATAGTGAAGGCATATTGTATCTATATCTGGTGAATACATTTTGGCACCTCAGTCAAAACAGCCAAAAAACACTTCCTCCCATCGTGTCAGTCATTTTACACACATGCTTTGTATTAGAGTGATTTTCAAATCAAATATTCTATGCAATCAGTTGTCTTCAAATGTGTTATGCAATTGTCTCCATAGATGGGTTCAAATAAATTTATTTGTCGTGTCAGATCAACCAGTCCATTATATTACATTTCTAACAGAACAAAGCAAACAAACAAACAGAAAGATACACAACTTGTGAGTTTGATATCTGGTTAAATGTCCTTTGACCAGTATCTGGCCACTTGGAGTGCTTCCGGTGTTGCTGCAAGAAGGTCCTCCATTGTGCATGTGGCAGGGCTCAGGCTGCACTGCAGCAGGTGGTCAGTGGTTTGCTCTTCTCCACACTCGCATGTCGAGGATTCCACTTTGTAGCCCCATTTCTGAAGGTTGGCTCTGCATCTCGTGGTGCCAGAGCGCAATCCGTTCAATGCCTTCCAAGTCGCCCAGTCTTCTGTGTGCCCAGGAGGGAGTCTCTCATTTGGTATCAGCCATTGATTGAGGTGCTGGGTTTGAGCCTGCCACTTTTGGACTCTCGCTTGCTGAGGTGTTCCAGCGAGTGTCTCTGCAGATCTTAGAAAACTATGTCTAGATTTAAGTCGTTGGTGTGCTGGCTGATACCCAAACAGGGGATGAGCTGGAGATGTCTCTGCCTTGGTCCTTTCACTATTGGCTGCTACTTCCTGGCGGATGTCAGGTGGTGCAATACCGGCTAAGCAGTGTAATTTCTCCAAATAAATGAATTTATACAACAACACAAGTAGGTAACAAGTAGGTAACAATATTACAAATGGCTGAAAAACATGTTTCAAGTATTGAGAAACTCGGATGAGATGTTATTTCCTGCATAGATGCTTTTTAATGCTGAAAATGCTGTTTTCTGTGTGCAAATGTTGTACAGAACATATGCCAAATTGCAAATAGACTTCAAAACCGTTGTGATTTAAAAGATTTTTTGGCAGTGGGAAAGAAATTGCTAATATTACGCCTTGCTTTCTTGGAAAAAGATGTGAAGCAGAACTCTTTTCAGCGATGGCCTCAAGTTACTAAAGGCTCTTATTTTTGACAAGTTCTTGGGATCCAGGTGAGCCAGCATGGTGTACTGGTTTGAGTGTTGGACTTTAATCCCTTTCTGCTTTCTAGTAAGCCAGGAGACTCACCTGGCTCCACTCTATGGAGGGAACATTCAGGAGGAATCCTGTCAACTGTTCAGCTTGTATCTCCATTCCAGAGGTTACCCAGGTCATTGATAGGATCATCTACCAAGGCAAGAGGGAACTCCCCATGAAAAATGAGGAATTTATCCAGATCCATTAATTTCCCATGGCAGACCACCTTACCCAGTTCCCCAACAGAACTGTGGAAGTCCTTCCATCCCCAGAAACTCACCCAGTCCAGAGAACTAGAGGCACTTTCACATGGTACTTATAATTTGGAAGAGCATGGGTTATAAAGGGGAATGGCTAGATGACGTTTGTGCTAAATGTGAACTCAATCACAACAATGGAGGGAAAAACCCGATTCAAAAAAGGTCCTCTTTTATCCCAGTTCTGGGTGAAATTTTTCCCACAACTGTGTGGCCCTGCAGTCATGTAAAGTTCAGGATTTCCCTCTTTACTCCCTGTGGAGATTGTTCAAAAAGCCCAAAACAGGTGATAATCCGTTCATGCTCCCATGAGGATACTTATGATTTCCAGCTGATTTCAAGAGAGGAGAGGCAGAGAGCCATTAGACAGCTCTAAAAGTATTTATTTTAAACTTTATAATATTAAATAGACTGTGAATAAGCAATTGGGAAAAGAGGAAAATCTGGTGACATTTAAAAAAGAAAAGAAATAATATGCTGATGCATATATATGCACATAGGAATCTCTCCATATTTGTATTAGGATATTTGCATGTGCTCATATATGCATTTGCACATAATTGAGAGTGATTTTCTTTTAAAAAAAACTTCTGGTAACTGTCCCTTATCCACCCTCCATTTTATCCTGAGACACAGAAGGGCTGTGAGGATAGTGAGGGAAGAAAGCCCGAGACTGGCAGGTCTGTGTCCCTGCTCTGAGGTCCCGGGACTGTTTATCTTGTATATTAATCCCGCAGTTTGACAATGTTTGGAAGTGCTGTAAGTCTAAAGTGTGGTCTGCTGCATGGATATTGCCAGATACTTGGTCATCATGGGAGACATGAAGCTCTGAGCTGTTCCTGACAAAACAGTCTCCCCCTGGATGATGAAGCTCTACACCACAGAAGCTTGGAGGACTCTAACACCACTGCTGTCCTGGTCACCAACCTTCAAGTACATACACTCAAATCCAGCAGGTAAAGGGGAACCATATCCTCTTGCAAAGTGAATATATTGGAGCCCCCGGTGGCACAATGGGTTAAACCCTTGTTCTGGCAGGACTGCTAACCAAAAGCTAATTCAAATTCAGAGAGCAGGATGAGCTTACATCTGTCAGTTCCAGCTTCTCATGTGGGGACATGAGAGAAGCATCATACAGGATGGTAAAACATCTGGGTATCCCATTGGCAATGTCTTTGCAGATGGCCAATTTTCTCACACCAGAAGCAACATGTAGTTTCTCAAGTCACTCTTGACATTAAAAAAAAGGGAGGGTAGATGGTACTTACGTGGGTAAACACATGGAACTATGTAAGTCCTATTGAGCAGGCAGGTACCACCTACAGCAGAGAAAGAGCATAGTCAGAAGCATCCATCTGAAAACAGGTGGTACTGGCACCTTGTTATTTGTTGCAGCTGGGGAAAAAAACCCCAAATGCCACCCATGCCATTACAGTTGAAATGGTAAACTGCCCTAGTACCAAGCAGGAGATAGAAAATGTTTTTTTCTCTGGGGAAACAGTGGTATTGCTGTTGCATTTGTATGCTGACTACCTAAGTCCAATTATGTCTTCAGGGCATCTCACACTGCTTACTTTCTAGGTTTGTCTCTTTTGACTTCACAAAACCATGTATGAGGTTTCACTTGCGGTAAATTACATTATTGTTTTTTAATGCATGTAAATGCATTTTATGAATGGTAAGAACACAAAAGGAAAAAATGGCAACTGTGCAGAATTCAGTATTTTTCTGTTAATCCAGTAGGATTTCTGATGGTACTTTTCATAATTTCAGTGGCAATGAAGATTTGGAACTTCATATTTGTTCAAGTACAGGCCAGTTCCTGTTATCACATATTTCTGAGGCAATGTCTGAGAGGTAATGCAGACTAGCATAGATGGTTCTCCACAATCTGATCTTGGAAATGTTCCAACAATGGCATTTTTCTTGTTGTTTGTTTAAAACTTTTAACTATGCGTTTGAAACTGGGGGCTCAAGGTGAAAATCACATTTTTAAGCAACAGCATTTTAAAAGAGCAAGTTAAATACCATCTAATAGAGAAAAGCAATCAAACTAATACCATCAGTTCATATTCATGGCTAGAACAAGCTGATTTCAGAAAGGCAAGATTTAAGTATAAGTAGACAAGATAAAAGTAGTCCTTCTTTGGAAGGAAATTTCATAATATAGGTAAAACCATACCTGCTGCTAAGATACTTATATTAAGTGGAGATCTCTGTTTTAGCTTTCCCAGCTATTTTAGGGAAACGGTTAGCATGTGGTTCTCCAGATTTTTCTGGACTCCCAATTTCCATCAGGCTGATTTCATTTGATCAGGATCTAGAAATGAAGCAAACTGTAAGCTAATAACATTTGGAGATTGCTCATTTCTGTTTTGAGACAGAACTGAGCCTTCATGTAAAAAAGAAACAGCAGAGAAATGCTGTAACATATACCTGCCTATGGTGTTTCCACAGCCTTTTGTACTAATTGTTTCCAGATGCCCTTTAGGCATGCCCTTAGCTCATGCTTTGAAAGCTGTGGCAGGTCCCAAGACCCTTCCCTTTCATTCATTCTCTAATTCTTTTCAGAATTCTAACCTCTGTTCATTTTCTCTCCAAGCCAGGTAGAATATAGACGCTTTTCAGTTCTCATCACTCCTCTTCTGCTCTACTATTGTTGGTTTAAAGCAGTGTTTCTCAAACTTTGTCTTCCAGGTATTCAGACTTCAATTCCAATAATTTCTGATCATTGACTAAGGCAGTTGAAGCTTGGGAGCTGAAGTTCAAAACACCTGAACTAGGCTTTGGAAATCACTGGTTTAGAGTAATTGTAGTCTAGTGCTTTCTCAAATGAGTTGTACATACCAGCATCATGAATAGGTCTACTAGCTTATATATTTTAATTTACAAATGCTAGATGTATTAATGGAAATACCCTAAAGATAACAGGTCACATCTGATCTTGGAATCTCAGCAAGGACAACCCTGGTTAGCACTTGGGTGGGAGACTGCCAACAAAGACCTGGTGCTGTAGGTGCTATGACAGGTGTTTCAGAGGGAATGGCAAAACCACCTTTGCATATTTCTTGCCTAAGAAAACCCTATGAAATATATGGGATCACCATAAGTTGACAGGTGATTTAAAGGCACGTGCATACACAATAGTACTGTGAGACCTATCCATATAGCCTTATGTAGGACATAATGTCCACTGATAAGTACAGTGATTCCTTAAGTGCACACAGTAAGACATTTCATCCTTTATATTTAAAGATGTTATAACAAGATTTTCCCCTAGATGACTTTAAAAAAATACATAGTAATATAATAAAATAAAATTTACTGGAAATTTACCAGACTGGTTGTGCTCTGCTGTTCACAATACATTATTTCAAGTATATGTTGTTCTTGCCATTGTTTTTGTTTTGTTGTTATTATTGGGTGCCTTCAAGTCATTTCTTACTTATGGCACCTTTAGGTGAATCTATCATTGGGTTTTCTTGGCAAGACCTGTTTACAGGTTTATTTTTGCCATCCTCTGAGGCTGAAAGAGTATGAGTTTTCCATACTGAGCAGTAATGTGAACTCTGGTTTTCTGTTGTAGTCTAGTGCTCAAATCTCTACACCATGCTGGCTTAAGCATATGCCAGGCCAGTGTTTTGTTTTCTTTTGCTTTTTATCATAATTCTCTAAGACTAGCTCAGAAATGCCAGCCTAAAATATTTAAACTCTTCCATGCTTAATCATTCAAATATTTGGGCTGATCTTGAGGGGCCCTGAAAATTTAAGGCAAGAAGTTAAAAAGCCTTTTAAAATAAACTTTTAAAAATGGTTTCTTCTGCAAACCTTATTAAATGCTATCGTTTGAAGAGAAAGCCAAACTCAGAGACAAAATTCAATCACAAGTGTGAAACAAAAAAAGCGCAAGGCTTGTTTGAAGTGCAAATCCCTCCATTATTTGTAGTTTATAATGTAAATTTCAGCTGGATGTTTGGCTGTCTGGTCTAACCAGACCATCTTCCATAGCATTTGCTCTAAATTGTACAGGTTTACTAGCCTTTGATTGCTTCACTATATTTTGCAGAACACATTCCTGTTTGATGGCTGTTCAGCAAAAACAAGAAGAAAAAAACACACTAAATGTATCTCATGCAAACAACCAGAAAGAAAGAGAAGAAAATGCAAAAAAATTACAGACTGACTAAATATAGACAAATTGGCATGGTTTCCTCCCCACCATATGTCTTGGACCATTGTTTAAGGTCTGCATTATCCACTGTTTGAAGAGGGAGTGTACATGTGGCTGCAAAATCTTTCCAATTCTTTCTTTTAAAAAACCTTCTGCAGAGAAATACGCATATACATAACTGGCTAGTTTATAGCCTGAAGTCTGGAACAAATTCGGTGCTTCATTCCAGATGCAAGACTTCTCCTGAAAAAGCATGAAGTCATACATTTTCTGGAAAATTCTGGGTATTTTTGATTCTGTGTCTTGGTACTACATCTCCAGACTACCCAGAATCAAGAGGAGAAGACTTTACCAGCACAGAAACTCAATATAGATGATATCAGTGGCCAAAGTGCCTTCCTCTCCAAGGTGTACCAAAAGTAGAAATTACAACCTTCTTCAAGCATTCTCTAGTAATGTTTATCTATGATCCTGTTGCCTCCTGTTTCCTCTATGCATGTTCTGGTATGCAGCTTCCTTTACTATATGATTCCTGATAAGTTACAAAAGGGGCTACAGTCCACATTCTCTCACTCTCTCTCCTTTTGACTATGTGACCTGTTGATAGCTGTTTTTGTTATAAGAGAGATGCCCTGGATGGATGGCACAGAGAAATATCATAAACATATCTGAAACTGGACTGATACATTTTGTACCTGTGTATGCTGAACACTTGAAGGTTGTGAGTAAACCAAATATGTTATTTTTATCCAAGTCGACTTCATTTTTGTCGTGCATGATATAAAACAAATCGTTTTATGGGAGTGTGTGTGTGTGCGTGCGTTTGTGTATGTATAAGTATATGTGTGTATATGTGTGTGTGTATATATATATGTGTATATATATATACATACATATATACATATACATACACACACACACACACTTTTAAAGCTCTGCTGTTTTTATGGCACTGGCAAAATCTCTATTTTCCTAACAGATCAGAGATAACAGGTTATTCAGTCTAATAACTGAAACCATTGCCTTGCATAATTATATCTGCTTTTATACCACAAGAGAAGATTCTACTCTAAAGGGTTTTGGCTTTTCTCTGAAAGATCATGCTTTTCATAAGTTATGATCTCCAAATAGTATTTTCCAAAAGGTTATGAATGCCATTTTCTGGGACCAGTAATTATGTGACTCGGTGCCCAGACCCAATCCACACAGGGCCCACACCTAGTAAGACCTGGATCTTACCTTTAGATCAAGATCTTACCAGGTGTTTATTTCATTTGGAACAAACTAAGGAAACCCTAGTTTGTTCTGAATTAATTTAGTTTTACCAGAAATGTCGTATCAGATCCCGTATTATGGATCGGTCTGGATGGGCCCTTAGACTACAGACCTGATTGCACAAGGAAGGTGAATCAAAAGTGATGATCCCTATCACACAGTGCCAAGCACATCCTGTTGCGTGTCTGCCACCATTCCATAATTAACCCATCTTGCACTTTTGATGGGGAAGAAAACCCATCAATAGATTTCAATCCTACAATGTTTTCATCATCTACCTTGTACAGTGAGACTGTTCTGCTACTATATCAGCATGCTGGCACTAGAGTGATGCCAGAGGGGAGGAATTTTCTTCCCATGCTCCCCTCTCTCCCCCATGTTATTGCCAAGCTCCCCCCCCCCCCCCCAGTTTACAGTAGTTTTAAAAACACATTGCTGGAACAGCAAAATTGCAGTGGAAGTATGGAAAAGCAGTATTATGAAGATATGCAAAGATATGTTTGTGAGACCACAAGTTGGCAAATCAACACAATTGTGCAAATGGAAAGAGATAAAATAACAAGTGTGCTCATGCTGAATTTATTTGGCTTTAGTGATTGGACAACTGCCATGAAATAACAGTTTCATGTGGCAAAGTCTCAAGTAGTCTTATTGTAAAATTACATCAATGCCTTCCCTGTGCACTTTGACAGCCAGTTGAAGGTTTGGATAAAAGAAGTATGTTCAGCTGGTAATTATATTGCAAGGAGGATGTTTCAGTCTGCTCCTAGCAATGAGTAAAGCTGTAAATCAGAAGCAGGATCTCTGTCACAAGTCCATCACAGTCTTGTTTGCTTGGGAATCGGGCTCCTCTTTGAAGCCTGATTCCCAGGTGAACAGATTTCTCCACTCCATCTGCTGGCTGCTAAAATGGATTGTGTTTGCCTGTGTCTAACTAATAGGTGTTAGTTATGGACACATATCCAAACTATGTATCAAGGGGGATGTCTACACTGGCTGCTAAATCTGGGGTCAGTCCAGACCATCCAGACAACCCTATTGTGGCAAGATTGGGGGCAGGATGGACCCCGAATGATGGGATTTGCAGAGGTACCCATGATGGTCAGCAGTTCACATGAAGCTACATGGCTTCCTGGCTGGCTGTGAGTGGGAGCAGTAGCAGGGAGGTTGATCAGTTATTGGTATGGGTTGCAGTTGTCTCAGGATGTGAGTGATGATACTGAAAGTTCCATCATCCTTGGTCGAAATTCCAAACTGCATTAGGATGTAGAGTTGGTCATGTGGGCTTTGTGTGCCAAGTTTGGTCTTGATCAGTCATTGGTTTTGGTTGCAGTGGTCTCTGGAAGTTAGTGAAGGTACTATAAGTCCCATCATCCATGGTCCATTCTCCTCCAAGCCGCACCAGGATGTTTGTGAGTCAAGGGGGCTCGGTGTGCCAAGTTTGGTCTTGAACAGTCATTGGTGAGGGTCACAGTAGTCTCAGGAAGTGAGTGATGGTACTGCAAGTCCCATCATCCCCTAAACTACTCCAGGGTGTAAAGTGGGTCATGGGGAGTCTGTGTGCCAAGTTTGGTCCAGGTCTGTGATTTGTGGGAGCCACAGTGTTTTGTGGGAGGCAAATTGGGTGAAGTTACTGCAAATCCCATAATCTGTGGTCCATCCTCCCCCAAACTTCACTAGGGAGTGAGGTGGGTCATGTGTGCCAAGTTTGGTCTTGATCAGTTATTGGTGTGTGTTGCAGTGGTCTCTGGAAGTTAGTGAAGGTACTATAAGTCCCATCATCCATGGTCCATTCTCCTCCAAGCCGCACCAGGATGTTTGTGAGTCAAGGGGGCTCGGTGTGCCAAGTTTGGTCTTGAACAGTCATTGGTGAGGGTCACAGTAGTCTCAGGAAGTGAGTGATGGTACTGCAAGTCCCATCATCCCCTAAACTACTCCAGGGTGTAAAGTGGGTCATGGGGAGTCTGTGTGCCAAGTTTGGTCCAGGTCTGTGATTTGTGGGAGCCACAGTGTTTTGTGGGAGGCAAATTGGGTGAAGTTACTGCAAATCCCATAATCTGTGGTCCATCCTCCCCCAAACTTCACTAGGGAGTGAGGTGGGTCATGTGTGCCAAGTTTGGTCTTGATCAGTTATTGGTGTGTGTTGCAGTGATCTCTGGAAGTTAGTGAAGATATTGCAAGTCCATCATTCACGGTCCATCCTTCCCCAATCTGCACCAGGACATAAAGTGGTGTGTTATGTGTGCCAAGTTTGGTCCAGGTCTGTAACTCGTGCTTGTCGCAGTGGCCTGTGGAAGTGGGAGGCAATCAGAAAGCTGCCACATACACACATACATCCCCACATACATACATACATACATACATACATTATATAGAGCTAGAGCTAGAGCTAGAGCTAGAGCTAGAGCTAGAGCTAGAGCTAGAGCTAGAGCTAGAGCGATAGATAGATAGATAGATAGATAGATAGATAGATAGATAGATAGGATAAGATAAGATAAGATAAGATAAGATAAGATAAGATAAGATAAGATAAGATATAGATAAGCAGCTTATGGAAGTTGGTCCTGGAAACAGATAGTGGAGCTGTCTAAACATGGGGTCACATGTTGTCTGTTAGTGGACCCAATTTGATTCGCACAGCATTCTGGACTCTCCGAAATCTTAAGTATGTGCACAATGTTTCCAATTAAAAAAATAACTCTATAGCAAGGCCAATACCGCTGAGGGAAGGGAAGGCTATTGCAATTTCTACCACATCTTGAATGATACTAACAGAGCTTAGAAATATTGCTTTTTTTGGAGCACAGCTTACAGGACACTCTGTGGTCAGTGAGCCAAGCTGTCTGAGAGTTATGATCCAAAAAGTAACTTGAGCTATGATCCAAAAAGTAACTTGTCTAAACTCTGAGTAAATGATAGGACCAATACAGCTAAAGAATTGAAACCAGTTGCACATGCAAAGTGTGGTGCCTGATTTTCACTATTTCTGTGAACTTACTATAGCCTCAATGAAAAGTAGTGCTGGATCCAAACCAAAGATTGCTTAGGAGAAAAGTATTGTTTGGATTTTGCTTTAAAGTATGTTTGGAAAGCTCTTGAGTTCAACGTTATGGAGATAAATGTTCTGGAAAACAAACTGGTTAAATCTCAGTGTTCAAAATCCTTTGGCTCGACTTTAAAGCAAGCAGTAGGATCAAGGAAAAGAGGTTAAGAATTATCAGTTACAACACAAGATATTTGAATAAATTCTACATATTAGATTGTGTGGGGCCCAGAATTAACTGGTTAAGAATTAATAATTTTATAGAAACATCAATTTCAATTCCGAATCTCAACTGGTTACCACACAAGGTTTCTCATTACACCATTTTTGAAATATATATGATTGGTTGATATATTCTTATATCATTGCATACGGCACATGAAACACAAATCTATGCATTTCTAGTCATTGGTAAGTACCATTCCATTCCGTAAGATTTATAACTAGGTAAATCGATAGGAGTACAATAGCCATAATCTCATAAATATACCATCAATCACACTAATTTCAAATTCTGATTATAAATGCTAATGAGGCAGGGTCGGAAACAGGACAACCATGTTAACAAGAGGTAGTTTGATCAGCATGAATGGGAAAAGCTTAAGGTTTGAACAGGCCAATAAACCCTTAGCAAAAAAAATTTTTAAAATCTATCGCACTCTAATACTTACAGCATGCAGTATGTATCCTTTGGATTTTTTAAAAATCCAATGGATACATGAACATGTGGGGTAAAAATGTTTTTTGTCACAGTTCATAATATCCTGGTGGAAAGCATGGCTTGCTGGAAATAGTAAGAGCAATGATACATTGTAACATTTCTTTAAAATCCTAGTTTACATTAATATGTTTCTATCCAAGGGTGCAGGGGAACATCCATCCATCTGAAACAGTTTTTCATTTGACAGGAGAATGTGAACATACTCAGATGGATAATACTCAACATATAAAAGAGAGAACCATAGGTCCTCCAGATGTTTTGGACTCTAATTCCCAGAAGCCCCATCAGCATTGCCAATAACAACAACTATTATTATTATTGTTGTTGTTGTTGTTGTTGTTGTTGTTATTATTATTTATTTCTTATCCGCCTCTCTCCATGGCTCTAGGCAGGTCACAGCACAGTCAAAAACACACAAATACTATAAAAATTATGCAAACACACATATTAAAATGCACTTCCATAAAAGATATCTATCAAAGCAGTTCTATAAAGTACACCTTAATCACACAGGTTAGAGATCAAAACCCAGCTTTCAACTGGCTGAGTAGGCCTGCCAGAAGAAATAAGTTTTTAGATGTTTTTTCAAGACTATGGAGCTCTTTTGGCCAGTCGTTCCACAGTCTTCTGTTGACTGATGAAAAGGTTCTCTGGGTGATGGTCACCAGTCAGGTTCTGGCAGGCTGAAGTAGCTGCTCCCCAGAGGACCTCAGTGTCCAGGGTAGATTAAATGGGAGAAGGCAGCCCTGTAGGTAACCTGGACTCAAACCATGTAGGGCTTTAAGAGTCAAAACCAACACCTTGTACTTTGCCTGGAAACTAATTGGCAGCCAGTGGAGTGACTTTAGGATAAGTGTACTATGCTTACTCCTAGATGTTCCCATAACCATTCGGGTTTTGAAACAGCTGGAGTTTCCAAACCTGGTACAAGGGTAGCCGAATGTAGTGTGCATTTCAGAAGTCCAATCTTGAGGTTACCAGTGCAAGCACTACCAACTTCCGGTCCTCCAAATCTAAAAAGGGGCACATCTAGTGTATCAGGAGAAGCTGGTAGTAAGTATTCCTGATCATTGCATCTAACTGTGCTGACATTTGGAGAGTGTAACCCCAACCAGAACTGGTTGACATACCTCTATCATCAGATTAGGACCCTTGATGGAAAGCACCTCTGTTTTGTCTGGTTTCAGTTTCAGGTTTTTTCCCCCTCACCCAGCTCTCATACCTCCTCCAGGCATTCATTCAGAGGAGACATCTATCCTTAGCTGATGCTGTTTTTGAAGGAATGTAGAAATATATTTGGGTGTTATGAGCATACTGAACCCTTCACCCCATGCCTATGGATGATCTCTCCCAGCGGTTTGATATATATATATTAAAAAGCACTGGAGATAGAATGGCACCTTGTGTGATACCATATAGCAGCTCCTTTTTTGAGGAGCAGGTATCCTCAAGCACCACCATCTGGAATCTGCTTGAGAGGTAAGACCAGAACGACTGCAACACAGTGCCTCCGATGCCCAGCCCCTCCAGACATTCCTGAAGGGTACCATGATTGGGTTGTTGTAGGTCTTTTCGGGCTATATGGCCATGTTCTAGAGGCCTTCTCTCCTGACGTTTCGCCTGCATCTATGGCAAGCATCCTCAGAGGTAGTGAGGTCTGATTGTTGGTATCAAAAGCCACTGAGAGGTTTAGAAGCACCAACAGGGACACACTCCCCCTGTTGGTGTTGAGACAGAGATAATCCACTAAGGCAATCATAGCAGTCTTAATGCAGTATCCTGCTCTGAAGCTAGTTTGAAATGGTCAAGGAAGTGTGTGTCATCCAAGACTGTCTGGGGTTGGAGGGCAACTACCTCATTGTTGTTTTCCAAGTGGTTATAATTATGCAGTGTGAATATATCCCTGTAATATCATTGATTTAACAGGTGATCCAAATTGATACATGACAAATCAACACATAGCTTAACCATCACTGCAAAACCAATTTTCAGTGTGACACAACATGTCCAATGTTGGTGGTTTCAGGTAGTATTGGAGAGTGATGCATAAGGAAAATCAATAATATAGAGTGGATAAAACAGCACATAAATAAACCCCATGTTGGCCCAAGTTCGAATGATACTTATCTGGTGGTCATTTTATGAGAGAGAGGTCTTTCTCTGGCCTTTTTTCAGAGCTCTGGACACAGTTGTGCACTTCAAAGGGCTTTGTGAATGATGCTGCTCTGAAAAAAAATACTCATAAATTTTTATGAACTAAAATGCATGCTGATGCAAAAAGAAGCCTGCCATGGAAGCCAATCAATAAGAAAAACAGATACATGTCTTCCTACTCCACCTTCCTACCATGAAGGAATGTAGAGTAATCAATTTTGGGTAGTGATGGGAATGTCTGAGGCTCCTTTTACACTGCCATATACAATCCAGATTACCTGCTTTGAACTGGATTATATGGCAGTGTAGACTCATATAATCCAGGTCAAATCAGATAATCTGGATTATATGGCAGTATAAAAGAGACCTCAGTGGTTTCATGACTCTGTAAGGATTTAACTTGGAGCACGTTGACACTGAGTCTTAGGATGGAGTGTCCTGGAACTGGTTCAAGGCCTGGATGGTACTTATATGCAGTACAGAGGTTGGTCTTGAGCCAGTTCCAGAATCTCCAGTATTTGTAGCTTTACAGCCATGTAGGAATTGGGCTGGGTTTTGTTTTGTTTTTTTACCTTCCCCTATTGCAATACACTTATAGCCAGGGTGGCACTCCCTTGGTTGGTTTTACTATGCCATGTGATTTACACTTAGGTGTGCTGATGCACATGAATGGGCTCTATTTTGGAAAATCCTCTGACTTAGTTTATCCCATTTAGAGCCTTTTAATGTGCATTGCTGTATGTGTAGTTTCACAATCACTAGCAACAAAGAGTGCTGGTGATTCACCAAACTTCAAATCTTAGGTTATCATAGCATTAAGCCAAGCAGGTGTCAAAGTACCTTAATTCTACAGTGTGGATCAGTGGTTTCCAACCTGTGGTCCACAAGAACAAAACTATGGTCCACGAAAGATTACTACTATCATATCGGCTCTAGGTGATTAAATATGGTTTTATGTGGGTGAGCAGATAGCGACTACTGAATGACATATGTTCTGTATCAGAAACTAGAGCTGATGTGGTCTATCCAATGCAATTTTCTGAATCAGCACCTCAAATAACCAAACGAGTCTAAAATTTACCAACAACTGATTCATAACCTTTTGGTACTAATGTTGGAGAGTGGTTCCTGGTTAAAGTGGCTCCTGGTCAAAAAAATGTTGGGAGCCACTGATGTAGATGCACTATAAGTTTGACAGTCTTATACATACAATCAAAACCAGGTTGCAATTAATACAGATCAGTGGTTCTCAACTTGTGAGAGCAAAAATTGAGTCTGTGAACCTCCTTCCTCTTTATTTATTTTATTTTATTTCTGCTCCTTTCCGTAGAGCTGACTAACCCCACTCCTTTTGGTACTAATGTTGGAGAATGGTCCCTGGACAAAGTGGTCCCCGGTCAAGTGGGCCCCAGTCAAAGTGGTTCCCAGGCAAGTGGGACCCAGTCAAAGTGGTCCCTGGTCAAGTGGGCCCTGGTCAAAGTGAGCCCCAATGAAGTGGGCCCTGGCCAAAGTGATCCCTGGTCAAGTGGGCCCCAGTCAAAGTAGACCCTGGTCAAGTGGGCCCTGTTCAAAGTGATCCCCAGTCAAAGTGGTTCCCAGACAAGTGGGACCTGGTCAAAGTGGGTCCTGGTCAAGTGGTCCCCAGTCAAAATGGTCCCCGGTCAAGTGGTCCCTGGTCAAAGTGGTCCCTGGTCAAGTGGGCCCCGGTCAAAATGATCCCTGGTCAAGTGGGCCCCAGTCAAAGTGGTCTCTGGTTAAGTGGTCACCGTCAAAGTGGTCAGTGGTCAAAGTGGTCAGTGGTCAAAGTGGTCCATGGTCAGGGTGGACCCCGGTCAAAGTGGACCCCGGTCAAGTGGGCTCTGGATAAAATTGGGCCCCAGTCAAGTGGTCCCTGGTCAAAGTGGCCCCTGATCAAATGGGCCCTGGTCAAAATGGTCCCTGGTCAAGTGGGTCCCAGTCAAAGTGGTCTCTGGTTAAGTGGGCCCGTCAAAGTGGTCAGTGGTCAGAGTGGACCCCGGTCAAAGTGGACCCCGGTCAAAGTGGAGCCTGGTCAAGTGGGCTCTGGGTAAAACTGGGCCCCCGGTCAAGTGGTCCCTGGTCAAAGTGGTCCCTGGTCAAATGGGTCCCGGTCAAAGTGATCTCTGGTTAAGTGGGCCCTGTCAAAATGGTCC
Organism: Anolis sagrei; assembly: GCF_037176765.1. Classification (NCBI taxonomy): domain Eukaryota; kingdom Metazoa; phylum Chordata; class Lepidosauria; order Squamata; family Anolidae; genus Anolis; species Anolis sagrei. The sequence goes on along the minus strand of NC_090021.1, from coordinate 263,082,664 downwards.
ATGGTCAGAGTGGACCCTTGTCAAAAAGTTTGCAAACCACTGATATAGATCAAGGTGGCACTAAGTTGTCATAAGGAAAGGAAAGTTGTCCTGGAAGGCAAATACTGTCACAAATCAGCTTTTCATTTTGTTTGTTCCAACTTGTCTTTTTCACCCCAGGAACACCTCAGAAGGAAGCTAATAATCAGGTCACTTGGGTCTCCAAATGAAACCTTTTGCCAGCATAGGTCCAACAAACCCCAAGTCCCTTCTTTTCCAGTTGCACTTTCCCTCCACAAAATAGTGGAAGTAGCAGCCCGGAGCTGGCTCCCCTCCCCTCCACCCCTTCCCCGAATTCCCGGCCAATAGAGCTTGTAATTCAATCTCTCCGCGTTTCAAGGGTAAAACCGGTATCAATTGTATTTGCCAGTGTGGTCGTCGCTCCCTTCTGCTCCCCCCCCCCTTTCCCCCCAAAAAGTCAGCGTTAAACTTCCGTTCAGTCTATGCGGACTGATGAAATGTAGGAAATCTGTTTCTGGCGGGGTTGGGGAGGAAAAAAAAACAGGTTTCCCAAAGAGAGCACCAAGTCGAGAGAGATCAGAAGAGAAGTATGAAGAGTGGCAGCAAGGCGCCTGCTGCTGCTGCTGCTCCTGGAGAACGGTTGAGGCGAGCAGAGCTGGACAGGGAGCAAGTGGAGAAGAGTGGTGGGGACACCGCGCCGAGAAAGTGAGTGAGATCCTTCCTTCTTTTTTGCAAAGGGAGGGGTGGCGGAGAGAGAGGAAGGCGTGAAGCGCAGTGGCTGCCTCTTGAGCGAGAGCCCTCTCCGGGGAAGGCGCTCTCGAGAGGCTCTTTTGTGAGCCATTCTCAGAACATCTGACTGAGTGGCTTTCCCCCTCCTCTCGGCCTGAGGCTGCTCTCGCAAGGGGAGGGCACCGCGACGCCTGCCTCGTTTGTGGAGGGTCAGTGCCTCTCTGCGGGGAAAGGGCGGCGGTTTCTCGACCTTCGTGGGGTGCATCTACATTGCGAACCGATGCCGGTCGGCCCCGTTTTAACTTTTTACGGAATCGTAGGTATTCCAGCTCATCACACTAGAGAATGAATCCACTTGAAATCTGGTTTCTGCCTCCTGCAGAATTCTGGGGTTTGTAGTTGTAGCGAGGCTGTTAAAGGCTTTTCCCTACACTACAAACCCCAGAATTCTGTAGGAGGCAGCAACCGGATTTAAAGTGGATTCATTCTCTAGTGTGATGAGGTCCAATTGTCATGTGATGAGGCTGCAGCACTCTTGGGCAGAGGAGGCTAAAGACCTTGCCAATCGACACACTTCCAACTATCCCGTAGCACTGAGCCCTGGCAGTTGAAGTGGGGCCAAACTGTGCAGGGTATGTCGAGATGAACCCGTGATTTTCTCCGCTCTGCAAAGAGAGGCGCTCCCTGGGCTCACGAAGTTCGCAAACAGGAGGAAAACCCCCGTCCGGTTTTGAACCAATGGAGAAACGGTGGCTTCCTTTCATTGGGGATGGGTCTGCCAGGAAAAGGGCTGCGTGGGTGGGGAGTCCTCCAGGGCTCTTCCCCGCCAAGGCATTGTTTCCAGAAGCTGGGTCGAGTCTTGCAGCAGGGCTTTTGCGCATAGATATTATGGGACTCCAAGGCAGATGAGGGAGTCCGCCTCCGCTCTCAGGGCTGGACCTTGGCAGGGTCTCTTTTCCCCTAAGAGAAGCCCCGGTGCAGCAGGCAACGCCTTCCCCCCATAAGCATGAGGGTGTGAGTGTGGAGGAGCTGGAAGAGGACTATGAGGCACATCATGTTGTTTTAGAACGGGAATAGAACCCTTGACCATCTTTGGGAGCAACTAAATTGTAGAATCAATGCAGTCTGACCCTGCTTTAACTGACATGGAGTTGTAATTTCCCAAGGGGAGAAAGGCGGGGTATAAATAAAATAAATAATAATATAATAATACTATACAATAATAATAGTATTATTATTAGTTATTAATTTAATAACTAATTAAAGTAATTAATATTAGTTGTTAATTATTATTATTAACAATAATAGCAACAACTCTTTGTTTGCCAAAGAGTATTTATTTATTTACCGCATTTGTATACCGCCTTTCTCAGCCAGAGGCGACTCAAGCACTTTTTGGCAAACAATGCGAAATACTTTGTAAAACTACAGTCCCCAAGATTCTGTAGCGCTGAGCCATGGCAGTTGAAATGGAGTCAAGCTGCATTCATTCTACAGTGCAGATGTGCCTTAAGGGGTTGGTAAACTCCAGCTGTCATCCTCCCTGGCTGGCTACTCTGTGGATGGATTATGGAGTTTCATAACATCTGGAGGTCACCAAAGACACCAAGAACCTCTGCCCTGTCCAGATATTGAATCCCAGATGCCCTCAACATGAGCCAGAGAGTTTAGTGGCAAGGATGATGGGAGCTGGAGTATAGCAATGTTTTAGAACAGGTCCATGGAAACTCACAACACATAGATTATGGAGAATGTTGTTTCTTAAAAGGGAATGCAAAATCTGCGACCCTCTAAAACAGGCCTGGGCAAACGGGCCCTCCAGGTGTTTTGGACTTCAACTCCCACAAGTCCTAACAGCCTCAGACCCCTTCCTTTTCCTCCTCAGCCACTTAATCGAAAAGGAAGGAAAAGGAAGGGCCCTGAAGCTGTTCTGAATTGTGGGAGTTTTAGTCCAAAACACCTAGAGGGCCCACGTTTGCCCAGGCCTGTTTTAGAGGGTCACAGATTTGGCACCCCCATTTTAGAAACAACATTCTCCATAATCTATGTGTTGTGGGTCTCTATGGCCCTGTTCTCCGAGATAGGATGGCCTCCCAGTATCCAAGCAACTTCCAGGTATTATTATATTTAAACTAACGCTCCCCAAGTGTAGTAATTGACCACACATTTCGGTCCCTGGGTTCACTGTAGGGAAGACAGGAGCAAAAAAGAGATGGTTGAAAGAGACCATCAACATTGGATTGTCATCCTGATGGGAGATGTTATTTCTAAATGTGAAGAAGTTTCTATACTCCATTTTCCATCATCCCAGGACACTGCTAGTTCTGGCTTGTGTTCATGGAATCGAAACACCTGGAGGGCCACAGGAATCTTGTGTACTTGTTAACTTCCAGCTGTTGCTGCAAAACCTCAAATCCCATCAATTGAGGGCCCTTCTAGACAGGCCTTTACCCCAGGATGTGATCCCAGATTATCTGGCAGTGCAGACTCATATAATACAGTTTAAAGCAGAAAACCTGGGATCAGATCCTGGGGTAAAGGGCCCTGAATAATACCAGGACGCAATCCTAGTGGTTGCCCCTACCAGCTGAGGTTTTATCTCAGGTTAAAGTGTACTTATGTGTAGGACACCATCCAGCCTCTGATGGCGTTGGCTTCCAGCCATCCCTTCCATTCATTTCGATTTGATTGGCCAAATTACGCATCTTGAATGTGGACACCCCAAAATGAAGCCATGAAAGGGGACCCAAGGTGGTGCCGCTTTCTCCGGCTTTCAGGGTACAGAGTTGAGGAAAAAAGACACAACATGGTGGATCTGATAAACCTCTTAACACTGGGTGCGTTGGGATTTCCCCCCTTCCCTTTCGTTCCTTTCTCTGTATTGTTCTCTGAAGATAAGTATCTGTTGAAAGAGGGAGGGAAAGGGAGGATGCGCGTGTTTCTCTGGTTCTTCTGCAGAGCTCGAGGTGAACCCTGGGGAGGCACCGGCATTTCCACCTCCCCCTCCCAATTCCTGGATGAGGAGAGAGAGAGAGGGGGGGGGGTTAGACAAGAGAACGAGACAGGCTCGCTCTTTGGGGGTCTCTGCAGGCATCGGGTTACCGCCGGGCTTCTTCAGGCTGGTCCCCCCCTCCCCCTCTTGTGCGTCCCTCTCCTAGAGAATTGCAGGCTAAAGAAGGAAAGAAAGGGGCCGATGGAGCAACTCTTGGCTTTCTCTTTTCGTTCCTGGAGGGCTCTTTTTTCCTTCCTGGGAGGGGGATCCACGGAGAAGGCCGCTTTCTCCGCCGCATTGCGGGTTTCCTCCCATCTCCAGGGCAGAGAGAAGGGCCGGGAAGGAGGAAAGGGAGAGCGGAGGCGGAGAGATCCATGCCCTCCCTTTCCTCGCCTAAACGCATTCACTTCGGAGGGGGGAAGAGGAAAAGAGGGAGAGGAGGGAGGGAGGGAGAGGAAGAGAGGGGAAAGGGAGGGGAGAGAGAGAGGGAGCGGAAAAGAAAGGGCTGGTAAGAGGAAGAGAGAGGGAGAGTGAGAGAGTGAGAGAGGGAGAGGAAGAGAGGGAGAGAGAGGGAAGGAGAGAGAGTGGGAGAGGGAAGGGATAGGAAGAGAGAGAGGGAGAAGAGAGAGGGAGAGAGAGGGAACGGGAAGGAGAGAGGGGGAGAGGGAGAGAGAGGGGAAGAGAGAGGGAGAGGGAAGGAGAGAGAGTGGAGAGGGAGGGAGAGGAAGAGAGAGGGAAGGAGAGAGAGTGGGGGAGAGAGGGAAAGGGAAGGAGAGAGGAGAAGAAGAGAGGGAGAGAGAGGGAAAGGGAAGGAGAGAGGGGGAGAGGGGGAGAGAGGGGAAGAGTGAGGGAGAGGAAGAGATAGAGAGGGGGAGAGAGGGAGAGAGACAGAGAGAGGAGAGAGGGGGAGAGAGAGGGGAGAGAGATAGAGAGGAAGAGAGAAAGAGAGACAGAGAGAGGAAGAGAGAAAGAAAGAGAGGGAGAGGAAGAGAGACAGAGAGGGGAGAAAGGAAGAGAGAGACAGGGGGGAGAAGAGATAGGGAGAGGGAGAGGGAGAAGAAGAGAGAGGGGGAGAGTGAGTGTAGCTCGTTTGAATGGGATTGAACGGGACAGGAGCTGACATTCTGCAAAGCAGTTTTCTCCCTTTCTTACGGAGACCCTGATTCAGTTTGGTCGAGCTCTATCTTGCCCCGGGCTTCCTGCCAAGCCGGCGAGAAATTGATCCGAGGAGGGAAATGGGAGTCGAGAGGCTCCCTCCGCAGAAGGGATTCTCTGCTTCTGGAGGAGACTTATGGGAGGGGGAAGCGACAGGTTGGCTGTGAATGGCGAGATGAAACGTTTCTAGACGAAGTCTATATCCCTATACACGAGCCTGTGTGCGTACCTGCCTTCAAGTTGACTTAGGGCCCTTCCACACATCTGACTACAATCCCACATTTTCTGCTTTGACCTGCAATATATGGCCGTGTGGACTCAGATAACCCAGTTCAAAGAAAATGTTGTGGGATTTTCTGCCTCGATATTCTAGGGGTCACTCCACACAGCCCAGAGTATCAAGGAAGAAAATTCCACATTATCTGAGTGTGGACTCAGATAACCTAGTTCAAAACAGATATTGTGGGATTTTGTGCCTTGATATTCTGGGATATAGGGCTGTGTGGAAGGGCCCTCAGACAACCCAGTTCAAAGAACATATTGTAGGATTATCTACCTTGATATTCTGGGTTATATGGCTGTGTGGAAGGGTCTTTAGGGTGATCCTATGAATTACAGGTGGGTTTAAGGCAAGGAATCATCATAGGTGGTTTTGCCCCTTCTTCTGCAGTGTAGCCTTCAGCAGTGCTTCTTTGGCTCAAGACAGGGGTCCCAAAAATTTGGTAGTAGTAAAGTTTTCTGAACATCACCCTTGTGGCTGTTTTAGACATAAACACGCATCTGTTGTGCAGTGTTTACAGTGGTCTCGCAGAAGATGCTTGAGCTGTACTTCATAAAAAGGGAAATCAGCCTGTTTAACAAGCCTTATTAATGCTGAAGTTTTGTTATCAGTAAATGTTTGATTTTTATACCTATATAAAAGTTTCCCAGGCTTAAAAGCGTCACAAGTGGAAAAGTTTAAGGTCCCTCCTACATTGCCATATAATCCAGATTATCTGCTTTGAACTGGATTATATGGGAGTACACTGGCAGAACATAGTATCTTTAGGGCAGTGGTTCCCAACCTTTTTTTTTTTTTTTTTACCAGGGACCACTTTGACCACTCACCACTCTTCAACATTAGGTTTACGAATCAGTTTTTGGTCAACTTCAGATTTGATTTGGTTATTTAGGGTGCTGATTCAGAAAACTGCATTAGATAGACCACATCACCTCTAGTTTCTGATACAGATCATAGGCCACCCAGTAGTCACCACCTGATTGGCCACAAAAAGCCATATTTAATAAGCCTCAACACTATAAGGGGCGTTCACAAGACCAGTAGTTTTTATTGCAACTGTGTAGTAATGGTGAGGTCCACTGCTTTTGGGTATTTAGAATCTGTAGGAAAGGCACAGGGGGATTTAAGTGGAGTATATTGTTTCCTCAGGAGGTATTTTTGTGCTGAGGTTCATTTCTACAATGTGTTGAATGATAAGAAAAGGTTTAGGAACATAGGAAGAATGCCCTATCATCATTACAGAGGGTTGAACAGAAGCTCTCCGAAGCTTTAAGTGCTCTTACTGCCTATTACAGGGAAAACCAGCTGATCCCTAACCCATCTAAAACACAGACATATGCCTTTCACCTTAAGAACAGACAAGCATCCCGAGCTCTGAGGATTACCTGGGAAGGAATCCCACTGGAGCATTGCAGCACACCCAAATACCTGGGAGTCACTCTGGACCGTGCTCTGACCTACAAGAAGCACTGCCTGAATATCAAGAGGAACAATAGAAACAATATCATACGAAAGCTGACTGGCACAACCTGGGGATCACAACCAGACACAGTGAAGACATCTGCCTTTGCGCTATGCTACTCTGCTGCTGAGTATGCATGCCCAGCGTGGAACACATCTCACCACACTAAAACAGTGGATGTGGCTCTTAATGAGACATGCCACATTATTACGGGGTGTCTGTGCCCTACACCACTGGAGAAATTACACTGTTTAGCTGGTATTGCACTACCCGACATCTGCCGGGAAGTAGCAGCCAATAGTGAAAGGACCAAGGCCTGGACATCTCCAGCTCATCCCTTGTTTGGGTATCAGCCAGCACATCAATGACTTAAATCAAGAAATAGTTTTCTAAGATCTACAGAGACACTCTCTGGAACACCTCAGCAAGCGAGAGTCCAAAAGTGACAGGCTCAAACCCAGAACCTCAACCAATGACTGATACCAAATGAGAGATTCCCCCCTGGGCACACAGAAGACTGGGTGACTTGGAAGGCGCTGAACAGACTGCGCTCTGGCACCACGAGATGCAGAGCCAACCTTAAGAAATGGGGCTACAAAGAGGAATCCATGATATGCGAGTGTGGAGAAGAGCAAACCACTGACCTCCTCCTGCAATGCAACCTGAGCCCTGCTACATGCACAATGGAGGACCTTCTTGTGGCAACACCAGAGGCACTCCAAGCGGCCAGATACTGGTCAAAGGACATTTAATCAACTACCAAGCTTGCAAACTTTGTGGGGTTTTTTATCTGTTTGTTTGTTTTTTCTGTTAAAATGTAATACAATGGTCTGATTGCCCCTGACACGATAAATAAATAAATAAATAAATAAATGAGTTACAGAGGGACACAGCCTCTCCACTAGGGTTGCTAAAGTGAAAACTTGGGACAGCTCCTGGATCTAGAACAAATTGCATAGGAAAGGCCTTCTTAAACCTTTCCCACTCACAACCTGTTTCTGCCTAAGATGTTTTTATACATAGGTATAAAACCAAACATTTACTGATAATAAATTAGCATTTGCAAGGCTTGCTAAAAAGACTGATTTTTAAAAACTTTTTATGTATAGGCACCCCCCCCCCCCAAGTTACAAATAAGTACATTCTGCAGGTTTGTTCTTAAGTTTAATTTGTTTGTATGTTGAAACAGGTACATTTATAAGTATAACTCCAGCCACATATATATATATATGTATAGATATAGAGAGAGAAGGGGAGGGAGGGAAAGCGAGTGCTTTGGACAGCATAGGGTTCACACCTCGGTGGTGTTTGTTTTGCTGTTTGAGACCCTCTTCAGAATATTTCACCTCACTTTCCGTCCATGTGATAATTGGACTTTGAAAAATTTGGCTTCTCAAATCCTTGTGGAAACAAGGATTGGTAATCAACCTTTAGTGGAGAGACCTTTTCATGATGATAACTCTTTCAGGAGTGAATTTCCCTTCCATGGGGTAGATTTCCCTCACTTCCTATTGCCTCACCCCTGTTCTTAACAATGAGTTGTTTGTAAGTCCTATGTTTTAACTTGGGGACAGTTTGTACAGCTTGAAGCATTTTCTGTAGAGTCCACTGTAACTGCACATTGTTGCTAACAGATTCATGTAATATCAAAAATAGCCACTAGGTGATGTTCAGAAAAACTTTACTGTTGCTGATGTTTTCATGACCCAACATTGATCTCTGGGGACCACATTTGGGGTTGTGATCCACAGTTTAAGAAGCAGTGGCCGGGGGCGGGGGGGGGGGGGGGGATTCACCAGATGTTGCTGGTTACCTGCTTGCATGAGACACACACTTGTTTAAAGCCCATCTTCCAGACAACCAGGAGCAATTTCCAGTTTTCAATCTATACAATCTTGTATATTTCAAGCTATACAATCATGTATAGCTGTGTGTCTCTTCTGGTGTTACCTTTGGGAAGTGAGCTTGAGGGGAGAACAAAGGCTGTTTTTGCAACTATTAAGCTCTTCTGACATCCAGACCACTCTTTTTCTGACTAAAAAGACCACTGTAAAAAAGCACCGGGATTGTGGTGCAGCACCGGGATTGTGGTGCAGCTGGCTGAGTGTCAGCTGCATTAAGATCACTCTGACCAAAAGGTCATGAGTTCGAAGCCAGCCCGGGCTGGAGTGGGTGTCCAGCCATTGTGTAGCCCGTTGTCGACCTTTTCAACCCGAAAGACAGTTGCATCTGTCAAGTAGGAAAATAAGGTACCACCTTGTGTGGGAGGCTAAATGTAACTAATTTATGAGGCCATAAAGAAAAAAGACTCCGGGGAATGTGGAATGCGGAAGAACTTCATTGGTGTCGTTGATGGACGATGAAAAGCAGCAGCTCCCCTGGCGGCCAGAAAAAAGTTAAATAGCCTCAGTGTATTTGTCTGTTAAACGTTATTTGTCAAACTGGCATTGAATGTTTGCCATATATGTGTTTACTGTAATCTGCCCTGAGTCCCCTGCGGGGTGAGAAGGGCGGAATATAAGAACTGTAAATAAATAAATAAATAAAATGTTGCAAGGAGCAACCTTTTGAGTAGATTGTATGCCCCCCCCCCCCACACACACACTGTCTAACTTCAATAGATACTAATTTTTCAAAACCAGAACAGTTCTGGCCACTTTTGGGTCCTTTGTGGGATTATTGGCACTCTGTAGGGAATCCTTGTGGTGCCCTGTAGGGTCCCAGAGGAAGCAAATTCATCCTTGGGCCCACTGAAGTTAATAACATCATTTTAGGATCACTGGAAAGAATGTATTTCCTGTCCCAAACAGGTATATCCACACTGCACAGTTATACCATTTTAACCCATTAAATATCCATGCTATGGAATTCTGAAATGTGTAGTTTGTTGAGATACTCAAAGGTCACTACTAAAAAATGAATGGTCATGGTTTCATCCTATGGATAGGAGCCCCCAGTGGTGAAGTGGGTTAAACCCTTGTGTCACCAGGACTGAAGACTGATAGGTTGCAGGTTCGAATCCAAGGAGAGCTCCCTTTGTCAGCTCCAGCTCCCTACACGGGGACATGAGAGAAGACTCCCACAAGGATGGTAAAAACATCAAAAACATCCGGGCATCCCCTGGGCAATGTCCTTGCAGATAGCTAATTCTCTCACACCAGAAGCAACTTGCAGTTTCAGAAAAAAAATCCTATGGAATCTGGGATTTGCCGTTTATGGGGTCAGATTTGGAATTCTCAGCCAGAGTGCCTATTCACACTCCAAACTCCAGGATTCTACAGGTTAAAGTGGAATCACAGTGTTACTATGGTGTAGTATGAAGCCCCTGTCCCACCAAATAGCAAATCCAGGAATGTGACAGCTGCACTTTTGACCTCATGCAGGACACAGGATTTCCAAATGACTTAGTACAGACACAAGCAAGAAGAATGACCGGGAATATGTGGTCTTTAAAGAAAGGTTACAATATTTGCCTTTTTAGGAAAAAAAAAAGCAATCAGAGAGTAGGCTTAGAAAACTATGCATAGAGACTTGGAATATAATGCATAGTGTGGTAGACAGTTTTTCTCCATCATTATATTAGGTGGGGGGACAGAAGGTAGATCTGGATTTATTATGTTTCTGAGTGATTTTCCATAGATTGGCAAGAACTCCTGGTTGTTTAACAATGACCACAAGGAAATTATTCTCTGTCCCGAGTCATCATAAAAAAAATGAAGAACACTTGGATAGCCAGGAATGGATGGACTGGAATGAGAATGCTTTAATTCCAACTGTATGTGGTAAATTTCAGGGATCTAGTGAAAACAAAGTAAGTACTGCTAGCCTTCCACATTTGTATGGATTAGGAGCACAGAACCCCAGCAAAAGTAAAAAGCTTAATAAAGACATTCCTGATTTTTTTTACCTCTCTAGGAATCTCTCAGTCCTCCAGCATGACTCTGTGGTCAACCTCTAGCAGTTGACCATAGAATTGCGCTGGAGGATCAAGATATTCCTAGAGAGAAGTTTTTAATCTGCAAAAGTAATACCCAAAAAAGTGAAAACATTGCAGTCAGCCAGATAAAAGATGCAAATGCTTTTGGGAGTGGCAAAGCTTTGTGGTTATCATCACAAAATGGCATCCAGGTTTATTTGTCGTGCCAGAGCAGCCAGTCCATTATATTACATTTCTAACAGAACAAAGCAAACAAACAGAAAAATACACAACTTGTGAGTTTGGTAGCTGGTTAAATGTCCTTTGACCAGTAACTGGCCACATGGAGTGCTTCCGGTGTTGCTGCAAGAAGGTCCTCCATTGTGCATGTGGCAGGGCTCAGGTTGCATTGCAGCAGGTGGTCAGTGGTTTGCTCTTCTCCACACTCGCATGTCGAGGATTCCACTTTGTAGCCCCATTTCTTAAGGTTGGCTCTGCATCTCGTGGTGCCAGAGCGCAGTCTGTTCAGCGCCTTCCAAGTCGCCCAGTCTTCTGTGTGCCCAGGAGCGAGTCTCTCATTTGGTATCAGCCACTGGTTGAAGTGCTGGGTTTGAGCCTGCCACTTTTGGACTCTCGCTTGCTGAGGTGTTCCAGCGAGTGTCTCTGTAGATCTTAGAAAACTATGTCTAGATTTAAGTCGTTGGCTTGCTGGCTGATACCCAAACAGGGGATGAGCTGGAGATGTCTCTGCCTTAGTCCTTTCACTATTGGCTGCTACTTCCTGGCGGATGTCAGGTGGTGCAGTACCGGCTAAGCAGTGTAGTTTCTCCAGTGGTGTAGGGCGCAGACACCCCATGATAATGCGGCATGTCTCATTAAGAGCCACATCCACTGTTTTAGTATGGTGAGTTGTGTTCCACACTGGGCATGCATACTCAGCAGCAGAGTAGCACAGCGCAAGGGCAGATGTCTTCACTGTATCTGGTTGTGATCCCCAGGTTGTGCCAGTCAGCTTTCGTATGATATTGTTTCAGCAGGCATCCAGGTGAAGCTGGCATATTTACAAAATGTCTGTTTTGGTGGATGGGAGAAATAAAAAAAAAACCCACTGATTTTTTTCCTGCCCACTTTCAAATGAAAGGTAAGTAACTTGAATATCACACAGATAGCATACATAACTCACACACCCTAGAGAGAAAACATGCACTCTTGCAAATACAAACCTATATAGAGAACATGACATAAATTACCTCGGGCTCCAGGAGCCCCCGGTAGTGCAATGAGTTAAACCCTTGTGCTGGCAGGACTGCTGAACAAAAAGGTCAGCGGTTCAAATCTGGAGAGCAGGGTGAGCTCCCATATGTCAGCTCCAACTTCTCATGCAGATACATGAGAGAAGCCTCCCACAGGATAGTAAACCACGTGGGTGTCCCCTGGGCAATGTTCTTGCAGATGGCCAATTCTCTCACATCAGAAATGACTTGTAGTTTCTCAGGTCACTCCTGACACAGAAAAAACCCCAAAAACCTTGGGCCCCATTTTAGGAGAAAGAGGTGCTTTAATAAATACATGTGTGCATACATAGACAATTTCCTTTACAGAAGACAAGCACATGCCATAAAAAAACAGACCTACATAGAATGCACACACAACATCTTAGTGTAGAAGCCGCAAATGCATGCAGGATTAACTGCATAGTTTAATCCATGAGAAAGAAGAAAAATCCACACAAATCAAATGCATTGTATCCATGCCCCATGCAGAAAACACATAAGATACATGTTTTCTTTTGTTAGGCACACTGGCCTCTAAACTCTATGCCGCCTTTGCTCTGCCTTTGCTCTTTTTTTCCTCAGTTCCCAAACTGAGTCTCTTCACCGGCCTTTTGTTCTCCTCCCTAATCCTGCTCCCCATCCACAGCCCCATTTAAGAAACATTTGTGACAGACTTTAGCTGCACTGTTTAATCTTTAAGAAAGAAGAAAAATTGTGTGTGAGAAGTATGTTTGGCAGGACAAGGTAATAAGAGACTCTTGAGTCCTTCTCAAGCAATTCTGTTTTAACTGATTTCATTGAGACTTCTGTGGGGAGGAAGAGGAGGAAAGAGGAATAAGTAGGAGGAATAATGATGTGGAAATTCTGAGGATCTTTATTTACCTGAGAGTAAGCTGCATTGAACTCAGTGCAGCCTTCTTGTGAGCAGGCGTGCATAGAATTGCCCTGCTAATGACCACCTGCAAAATAGATGAATATGTTTGCTAATGTCATTTCGTGCTGGCTTCCAAGCCAACAGACTTACATAAGCCTTAGGCATCGGTGTGCAGGCATGTGCCAGGTTCCTGTCCTCTTGCATTTTAGGCACACCATGCACTTTGTATCAAATTGATTCATAACACAAAGGACAAAGGCTGCTTGTGAATTAGAGTTTACTTTATCAGAATAGATCACATTTTGATGTAAGCCCTTAAAAATTCTAATTGATTAATGAGTTTCAGATGGTGGCTCCCCCTCCTTCTTCCCCACTCTCCTCCTCCTTTCCTTTAACATGGAGAGTATGCTCCAAGCTAATCTGGGAGAGTTCCAGAACTTTGGGCTAAATTGGTTGTGGTATAGTTTATATGGATAATAAAATAACTAGAGAAAGAGAGAAAAAAGATTGAATTGCCTTACAAAAATATAATAGCTCTTGCAGCATATGAGTATCCTGTTATTTATTATTCTTAGAGAGGGAAAATAAGCAAATTACAATTTTGTGTACTTATGATGTAGTTAGAGTTAATATGTATTTTCTTATATTTTATTCCCTGAAATAGCCTACGATCTCTACTATAGTCTAATATGAGTGTGAGAATGTCAGTAGGGGGGGCATATTATTCCAATTTCCCTGTCTCACTTGTCATCTATCCTCATTATGAGGTGCTAGTAATGAAGGAAGACAGAGATGGGATAGATCTGGCCCTTCAGATATTTTGGAGTAAAACTCCCATGGCTCCTTAGTATTGGCTTTACTTGAGGGGCTTCTTTGGGAGTTGAAGTTCCCCAAACCTAGTGCATCTGAGGGTACTTCCAGACAGCACAAAATGCAAGTTTAAGAAGGGAGGACAAAAAAACCACAGGACCTGAGAGATGGTCCCCCACACAGACTTTTGGGTCCCGGGATTTCTTCCCCTGATGTTCTCTGTCTTGGAACAAGATGGAGAGCAGATGGGTAACATCCAGTGGAAGGTTGTTTTTTTTTTTTTTAAAAAAAATAACTCCATTATGCGTGGAATCATATATGTGCACATGTGAATATCTTAATATAAATATAAGCAGATTTGCATGTGCACATATGAGGTTCAGCACATAATACAGTGATTTTTTTTAAAAAAAACCCCTTCTGTCAGATTTCTCCCTTCCTATGATTGTTTCTTCAAGCTGTGTTTAATATTATACAGTTTAAAATAAAGAGTTTCAGGGAATTCTAATTGTTCTCCGTTTGTACTTCCTTTCAGTCAGTTGTGTGTCCGTTTCATAGCCCAGCTTTTTCAGACTTTTAAAAAGCAGATATGTGCTGGAGCAGTCTCAACAGAGGGGAGGGAAGGAAATCACGTGTTTTTGTTAATTGCAAGGATATACAGTAATGTGAACATGCACATTTTTTGACTGGAATTGGCATAAAAGGAGAACTTTTTACCCCATTTTTTTGACCGTTACAGCAAATCAGCGTGCATTTAACACTAACGTCATGTAGCCACCCCCCCTTTTAACACAGGAAATCCCATGTTTTAGGTACTGTTTAGATGGGTCCTGAGAGACATCTTTCATCCATATGTTGCACCTTGACCTTTATGTACAGTTTTGAATGCTTTTTGAATTATGCCTTCTAGGCATCAAATAGGACCCACTAGAACAGATGAAATGTTTCAGTGACTTTCCTTCAATTTATGAACTGGCATTTTCCTGTTATTTCTCATGTTATTTATACCATATTGTTTTTCTACAAACACAGGCATTTATTGCAAAGTTATATTGTGTTTCTCATGTCTTTTGGAAAAGGGTGATATTATTGTTAGAAATAAATACATATTTTCAGGCTGTGAGATCAGTAAGAAACCCTTGTATAGAGTCTATCTTCCATTACCAGAAATTCTTAAAGTGGCTTACATCATGACATCATATACAGTTCTAATAAAATGAAGACAAATATTGCACATTTTCAACACAGAGACCTATACTGTTATTATTTAAGATTTATTTGGCACCAGCAGTGTATTGGATTCTACATATAATACATGTGATGCTGTTCCTGCATGGAAGGCTTTCTTTCCAAGCTTAAATCAAAATGCTTCTCTTTAAATCTCCTAAGGTTAGTAGAACTAAGCTGGATTAATTGGGAGCTTCAGCAACATAGGGCAATGATGTGCTTTTGTTTAGGGATCCAGTTGAACAACCACACCTTCCTCCAGAATAGTTCAGTTGCATGTTCTACTTTGCTTTTTCTATCCTTCCATTCTCACAACAAATCGGCAGTGTGGGTTCACTGAACATGCTTTGTTTTGGGGAGGCCTTTTGGCCATTGCAAACCTTTTTATTTTAAGGATGGAATATTATATTGCTTTGTCAGGTCCACCTCTGCCTCAAGTCATAATTTGATTTCAGAGCTTAGTTTTGTCAGTTACAAGTGATGGTGCCGCCACAATTTTCTTAATGTTGCTGAAATTTGATATTGCAAAGACTGTGGCACATGACACATTCTTCAAGAAAAGTGTCAAGTTACCAGTATATATGAATGAAAATAGCTTCCTTCAACCATAGTATTTTCATAATTATCAATATAATGTACATCATCATCACCTACCTCCTTGGGGCAATTCATAAAACCATTTTAGTGGGAAAAGTAGTATTTATTAATGGGTTGAATAAATAATATTTGATCCTGCCTCCCCTAGTTCTGTGTCTGGAGCTGATTGGATTGAATCAGTATAAAGATTTGGAAAATGATGTTAGACAGCCTCATACATGTCATAATACATATGGAAAATAAGAACAAATTAACATCTTTAATTTCCACATGTGGAAAATCCACTGAGAATCTGCTGGCATATTCGTTATCAGGATTACTACAAGAAAGCCTTCGATCCATTTGCTAGTGTCACTTGCAGTAGGGCACTCAAGGCTACTGAGAAGTAGAATAAAAGGAAGGTGATTGTTGCATGCCATCAAGTTCTTTCCAATTTAAAGTGACTCTAAGGCCAACTTATGGTGTTTTCTTGGCAAGATTTGTTCAGAGGTTGCCATCACCTTCTTCTGAGGCTGGACAAGTTTGGCTTTCCCAAAGCAACCTTGTGTGTTTTCTTGCTTGAGCAGGAATTTGAATATGAGGATGAGTTGTAGTCCAACACCCAAACCATTATGTCACACTGGGAGGTTGCAACGCGGTTTTCGAGAGAATAGCTATGAGCCACATACCTTGGCTTGAAATTCCTGATTTAGTTTGTGAACTTTAAATATGGTGGAAGATGCTGACTTAAAATTCAACTTCTTGTTAACTAGTGTTTGTCCACAAACTGGGTTTTTCGTTAGCCAATACAAGAAATTGAGTGGCCTGTTCTTTTCCCACAAAGTAAGGAATTCTTCTCACTTCTCTTCTAACTTAGGACTGAGTCATTGCTTTAACAACAATCTCACTCTGGCCTTGTATTTTTAACTCATTGTCTTATTCCATGCGTTTATTGATTATTCTGCTCTTTTATCATACCATCTTTCTACTTTGACTCTTAGATTCTGCCAGCTTCCTTCAGTTGGACTTGGGCTGTGGCTTGTAACTGAAACTGTTTCCTGCCTCTGTTCCTTCACCCTGTTCCCCAATTCTGCCTGGACACATCTGTACTGCTTTCTGTGGGCTCAACTTCCTATATCAGACAGTAACAAGTTAGCTGCTGAGAGCCAAAGAGCAATGTGTATTGATAAATGAGTTCAGTAGCGATGATCAAATTGCCCCTATCATTAGGCAGAAGGAAGCTTCAGGCCGCAGGTGCTGGGAGGTAGCAGTAAGGTGTTGGAGGAAAGCTGTATCTCATGTGTTCTTTCCTCTACCCCATAATCCATTTTGTTAGCCTCCCACATGGTGGAGGATGTTGTACCCTTGCTGCTGCTAGTCAGTATTTGTATGTGAAATGGGTGGTATGTCCAATTCGATCTTTGCCTCCTACAAGTAAAATGTTTTCATTTATTGCTGGCAGAGAATACCTCTGTCTTCTCCATCTTGCTACCTTCATCTTAATAGAGGACCAAATATATAATATTTTTTTGTTATTGAAGATGCATATCCGCATCAAAGTATCTCATGTGATGATGGAACTGATTGCAATGCGTAAGTTGCCTTTTAAAGTGAAAGGCTGGTTTGTTCATTTCTAACAGAAGTTCGCAATGCTCTCTTTAATGCACAAGCTTCTGTCTGTGTGCAGATTCACATTGGCTTCCAGCAATAATGTCATCTAATCTACATGTTTTGTGGGCGCAATGTAAGTGCTTATTTATTAATGTGTCATCGGCATGTCTACTTTTTGGTAACCTGCTTTGCAAGTTCCAGTGTTCACAGCAGAAGTTACTGGTTTTTTTTATTTCTTTTTGAAAATACCTCATTCAGTCTGGTGAGCAAGGCCAGGAGGCAGATGAAAACTCAGGAGACTTTTTTTTTCTCTTTTTAAGTACCCCCCCTTTTTTTTAACTAATGAGAAATAGCAGTACTAGGTAAGTTGGAATTTATGTTAGATTCTGTTAAACTAAGTTTGAGTATCTGGCTAGTTTTTGCTCATTTATTTCCTAAAGAGTTTTTCTCCAGTATTCTGTGGTTGCTGTTAACTTTTCAGTTCAACTAGCTTTGTTGATGTTGCTGTTATTTTTCTTTTCATCATTTGGTGAATGTTGTCTCTGCTTGTTTTCAATATGTTTTATTTTAGTGATGCAACAATTAAATAATCTTTATCTGCAATTTGACTTACCCATGCCTCAGGACAAACAATCTTTCTAGGAATTTGTTAGGTTCTCCAGTACAATTCTATGGTATGCTTCCCTTGGGGGTTACCATAGAGCTTTGCTGGAAGACCTAGAAAATTTCTAGAGATTATGTCTCTTAGGAATCTTTAGGTCCTCCAGCACACCTCTACTGTATTATGAGAAAAAGGTCAAGCAAACTAATGGCATTCAGTTGTATTCTTGGTTTCGGGTAAACACAGTCTGGCCAGGAATGTATTCACCCCTTGGATATGTAGGTCTTAGTATATATCACTAAACCAGACAGTAGGGCACCTAGTTGATAAATACTCTAGACATAAATGCGCAGTGGCCTCAAAAGTTATCTGTCCATCTATCCATCTGTTTGCACACACACAATGTTATGTTATTTTAAAACATCAGTTCCCATCCTTTGATCTTCTGGGTATTTTGGTATAATGAATCCATAACTCATAAAGTTGGCATACTTTCTGTTAGTAGGGGCAATGACGTTGCTTGCTTCACAGCTCAGATGCACCAGTCTCTCAGAACTTTGCTACAATTTTTAAAGTGTGTGCAGATAGGAAGGGCTTTTTTCCCTTACATTGTCATTCTTGTTATTCAAGGTACTGTGGATTCATTGGTTTATTGGCATGAATTGAGAAACACAGTTGTTTTCATTTTTTTGCCTTTGCTTGGGAAGTTAGCTATGGGGACTGTACTTCAGAACATTATACGTACACCATGGTTTTAGAGTCAAACAGTCAAAGATTTCTCCCTTAATCTGCTACATAATAGTTTTTTTAGAACTACATTGAAGATGGGATCATAAGCATGCGAAACATGTAGCTTTATCTGACATGGGGTTGTCTAGTGATAAAACCTGGTAAATGCCATCGATAGAATAGAGATGCCATTGCTTCTTATAGAGTTTTTGTACAGTATAGCTTTCCAAATTAGCTGCCGGTTGGAAATTAGTTTGTTGAAAACCTGTCTTGTCTAGTACCATCTACCGAGACATGTAAGCTTCATTATTCCTCAACCTTCATCTGTGGTGCAAATATTATAACACTGGTTTACTTTAGAGATCAAGTGGCGGGGGGGGGGGGGATATTTGCCCTCCAGATATTATTGCACTGCAACTCCCATGTGCTCAATACAGAGTACCTAATGGTGAAAAATGATAGGTTGTTCCAGGAATACTTGGAGGCCTACATGTTCCACTTTATCTAATTTATGGCATTGGTGAGTACTGATAATATATAAATGGTGAATTCTCAGCACTGAAGAGTTCTAATGCTTTAATCCTAATGCTTTAATGATGAAATATGACCCAAACAATTACCATCCAGTCATCCTCACGTTGATACCATTCAAGATTCTGGAAACGCTCATTAAGGAAGTGGTCTGCAAACACTTAGAAAGGAAAGTGGTCATCACTGATAGCCAACATGGATTTGTCAAAAACAAGTCATGCCAGACTAATCTGATCTCTTTTTTTGATAGTTACAAGCTGGGTAGATGCAGGGAATGCCATGGATGTAGTGTATATGGATTTCAGTAAGGTCTTCGGCAAGGTCCCCATGACCTTCTGGCAAACAAACTAGTCAAATGTGGGCTAGGCAAACAGGGACAAATGGAAAACTAAATGCACTTAGGTGCAAAAATGAAATGCAAAGATACAGCATGGTGGAAATCTCGCTCAACAGCAGTACGTGTGAAAAAGATCTTGGAGTCCTCGTGGACAACAAGTTAAACATGAGCCAGTAATGTGGTGCAGCAGCTAAAAAAGCCAATGGGATTTTGGCTCGCATAAACAGGGAAGTCATGCTACCCCTTTATTCTGCCTTGGTCAGACCACACCTGGGTTACTGTGTCCAATTCTGGACACCACAATTTAAGGGAGATATTGACAAGCTGGAATGTGTCCAGAGAAGGGTGACTAAAATGCTCAAGCGTCTGGAGAGCAAGCCCTATGAAGAGTGGCTTAAATTGCTGGGCATGTTTAGCCTACAGAAGAGCAGGCTGAGAGGAGACATGATGGGCATGTATAAATATGTGAGGGGAAATTGTTGTCTGCTTCCCTGAAAAGACATGGAACAATGGCTTCAAACTACAGGAAAGGAAATTCCACCTGAACATTAGGAAGAACTTCCTAACTTTGACAGCTGTTTAACAGTGAAACTCTCTGCCCTGGAATGTGGTGGAGGCTCTTTCTTTGGAGGCTTTTAAACAGAGGTTGGATGGCCATCTGTTGGGGTGTGCTTTGGATGCAATTTTCCTGCTTCTTGGCAGGGGGTTGGACTGGATAGTCCATAAAGTCTCTTCTAACTCTATGATTCTATGATGGGCATTAGGATTTTCCAAGGTTTATTGCAGATCAGATTAGCTGATGACAAAATGAAACCATTTTAACATAGCTTGCTCTCGTAAACATGACCTTTGATTCTAAAGTACAAAACTTGACTGAGACATATTTCCTTCACTTCAGGGGCAATGATCAGTTTTGCATGTTTATTGAGACTAAAGTCCCTTTGAGTAAACATAAGTGAATGGAACAAGGTGACATACTGCCAGGTGTACTAAAAGATAGGATTGCAATAAAGGACACCAACACTAAGTTGCCTTATTTATTTATTTACTTGAGCACTGCTGTTCCACCCTTTACCATGGACTCTCAGTTTGAAACATATTCAGAATAAAAGCATACCTAATTTGAAAAAGTTAGAAACATATTGTAGATAGTCATAGTGAAAATCACTTTATAAGGAACAATTAAAACTACTTTTAAAAAAACAGTAGCAATTTAAAACCATGTACATGAAGATTTGACATTCATTAGTTCTCATGGAGTTTTAAAAAAAAAGCCATAGCCTTGAACTTGGTCATTGCAACCTCAGAACAGAACAAAAAAGATTATTTTCAAAGTGTGACCTGCTGTAAGTCCTTGAGCAAATCTGTCTCTTCGACTCATAGGTGGTTGCAACCCACTGCTCATATTAGTTTTGCTCATTAGTGCCAAAAAGAAAGCAAGAAAGAAAATCAAACATCAAGCCACAACCCAGTGAAATGATAGCAAAGGATCACCTGACCTTTCTTGCTTATCGTTGGTGATCACAGGCAAACATCAGCAGACAGTTTAAATTGCAGAGCTGGCAAGCTCCTAGTTGGAGCGACAATATGCAGAAAACTAAATGCACTACTGTCTAGGAACATAAAAACTTCACTGTTTGGCAGGAGTGAATGGGAAGGAATGGAGCCTTCCAGCTTGTTGAAACTGTTACATGCCATTAGGTGTACTGTAAACTATCCTGTGCTGAATCTTTGACATAGACAATAAGGCTAAGAATTAGAGATGCTTCATTACTATTGGCAGAGAGATAGAGAGTGTTACACTGCATAAATAGGAGGTACAGCACAACAGAGTATAAATAAACACCTGTTCCTAATGAAACTATCTAGAGAAGGAAGTATGGAGAAGGTGTATGACTGAAATAAAGCAAAAAAAAAAGAGGTAAGTGTTTCGGGTATTCATATTCCATTGCAAGACAGAAATAGATTCTTCCCTGCCCTGTTTTCCCTAGAAGCATACCATTTATAATGTATTTTGTAGTAGTGGTATTGATATTAAGCCCCAAATATTTTGTAAAGACATTTTGGGACTTTGACTTTGAAATCTTCCATGTGCTTGTCATTTTCATAAGGGGTTATGCTAAGGTCTAAAAGAATGAACTCACTACATTGAGTGTTAAATCACCACAATTATTTTTGCCATGTGCTTTTGAGTTCACAACTATCATATCATAGGACTTCCATTGGCCAGATGTATACAAAGAAGGGTTGAATTGTATTTCTCTAAGCCTGAGAAAATGTGACGTGCCCAGGGTCACCTTGTGGAGACTTTAACCTGAATATCCTTGAGTTCTAAGTTATCACTCAAGCCACTGGGATACACTGGTTTCCTAACAATGCACACCATAGAAGAGCATGGTGGATTTTATACTATATAGAGACCAGGAAGAGTGGAGTTTGTATTCCTGCTAGATCCTGCAATGTATTGAGTGGTTTCATATTAATCATTATGATCTTTTAGCCTACCTCACTCTACCCTGTTTTTTTGTCGTGTCAGGAGTGACTTGAGAAACTGCAAGCTGCTTCTGGTGTGAGAGAATTGGCCGTCTGCAAGGATGTTGCCCAGGGGATGCCTGGATGTTTTGATGTTTTTATCATCCTTGTAGGAGGCTTCTCTCATGTCCCCACATGAGGAGCTGGAGCTGATAGAGGGAGCTCATCTGCCTCTCCCCGGATTCGAACCTACCACCTGTCGGTCTTCCGTCCTGCCGGCACAGGGGTTTAACCCACTGCGCCACCGGGGGCTCCAGATTCTACCCTGTTTTCTGTAGCTGCAATGAGGATAAAAGCAGGAAAACACGCATTTTTGCTTCCTTGACTTTTTTAAAAAAGATGAGGACAACAAAGAAGAAAAAGAAAATGAGGAGAAATACCCGGGCTGGAAAACTTTAGCAAAATTGGACCACCCCCTCCCAATAAAATACATATTTTAGGCATTTACATTTTTAGAATGAATGCATGATTTTGTGCATATGAAATATAAGTCATGCCTTGAGGGATGGAATCTTCACAAAGTTTTTTCTCAAAGGAAACAAGGAGTAATTTTAGAATTTTTATTCCCACTTTAAGAAAGTCTTTGAAAGCCACACAACTTTTGGAGAGTATTCAGAGTTTAGGGTTTTTGTGTACATAATTCATTCATGGTTATTTAGTGCAAGAAACAACATTTTGCTTGGGTCTGATATATATTGGAATGGATCCAGTTCTATGCATTGAATTTCTTTAAATAAAATCAGCATTTGTCTCTTAAAAATATAATATTTTGCAAAGTGTTATCACTTTAAGAGTCTTCCAAGTCTTCATACTTAATACAGAAATGAATATTCTTTCATATGTCCATGTAATATTAAAAATATGTTGCTTGTTTCAGTAATTCAGGATCTTCAGTGCCCCTTATTTGTTGAGTTTGAGATTTGAGAGCCACTGACTCTCAAAGTTTAACCCATATGCTGTTTTGAGCTTAAACTTTGTTTTATATGCTATTGGTTTTATCTGTATTGTATTGTGGTGTTTATTTTAGTGCATTGTTTTGGGCCCATTGTGCCATATGTGAGCTGTCCCGAGTCCCTTCGGGAAGATGGGAGGCAGGGTACAAAATAAAATTGTTGTTGTTGTTATACTGGTGGCAGACCGAATACACAGACACCTCACTGTAATTGTAGCTTTGAAATAAATATGGATGTTATTGTGTATAAAATTGGACTGCATATGTCACAGTTCTGGCTTAAATTGTTAGTTGGCAGGAGGTCTGCAAGCAAGCAAGGATGAATTGTTCTAAAGAAAAGCTGCTTAGTTCTGTTTTAAAATTGTGTTTATTTTGCTTTTAAAAAGAAATAAGTCCTTTTTTAAAAGTCCTGCAGCAGAAGTAATAGGAAAGAACATAAGAACATTATTAATATTTTCCCTTCATAAATAGCAGTATACTCTGTTCTATCATTTCACCTTCTTCCAGGCGGCAATGACTGAATGGTGTGATTTGCGCCCTGCAGTCATTTGGCAACCATGTGAGCCATGTTGCTGCCTACAAAGAACCCAACAGGCAGTATCATTTCTTACTGATCCTTGGAGAGAAGCTGCAGACTCCCTGTGTAAATCCACCTGCTCCTAGTCATGTAACTTGTGAGGTTATTAGGTTCTAATCCTGATGCAGCTGACAGATCACCAGGCTTCCTTTGGGACCCTGCCCATTAACTGGGACAACATCCAGCTTTCTTTCTTGGCTTACTCCTTTTACGATTAAGCTATTATTCTTTTTAAATTCATTATGGCACACTGATTCATATTGTACTTTTAAAAAAGCATTAAGGTTAGAAAAGGGCGAGTAAATGGCGGCATGTAGATGAATAAAACTGCACAGTATGCAGGAAGTAAACAGGAAAATATCCCACTCCCATAACACTAGAACTAGCATTATAGTTCTAGATACAGTGTGGTATAGTGGCTTGAGCTTTGGACTAGGACAGTGGTTCTCAGTCTGTGGGTCCCCAGGTGCGTTGGCCTACAACTCCCAGAAATTCCAGCCAGTTTACCAGCTGTTAGAATTTCTGGGAGTTGAAGGTCAAAACATCTGTGGACCCACAGTTTGAGCACCACTGGACTAGGACTTTGGAAGGTTAGGATTCATATCCCCCATTCAGCCATGGAAACCTATTGAGTGACCTGGGACAAGTCAAAAAAAGGGAGGTTATGGTTTTGCTTCCAAATTCTTTCTTGTAATATCCCAGGTTTCTCTCAATCCCTTGTGTTTTTTCCCCATCTTTCCCATTGACCATGTGCCACATTTAGTCTCAGACAATGTTTCAGAAACTGCTCTTCACCAATTTCTGTTGAGAACTTTTTAACTATTGTTCAGGATTTATTCTCAATGTGCTAAAGTGCTTTACCAATATTATACTAATTAAACATTGGGATCATATTCTTTTAATGCATTATTATTTCCTTCACTTGATCTCTGTTAAATCTGTTGTTCTGGGAATAGCCGCCATGTTTCTTGTTGGCAGTTGTCTTAGCTACGATACCAAAATCACACTGTCAAAGAGAGATTCATTTCATTAATTTGGGAAATACTGGTTTAGTTTATTTTCAGCTGAAGAAAGTGCTGGAAATTCTCTGGAAATACTTCATAATGTCTTGTAGATCTGCTTCGTGTCTCTTTCAGAATACCGGTATGGGTGTGTAAATATTATTTATCCTTTTTTCCAGATGTCAGACAGATTCTATTTTTGAGAAATCTGTCCCATTTATAACAAATAATTGCCTGTTACATAGTTTACCTCTTTGATTAACTGCTTCTTCATCTGACTTTTTAATTTGGTTTGCAGGGGGGTTCTTTTGACAATAGAGTAAATATGTCAAAGGCATTCATCTCTTCTATGTTCCTAGATCACCAGCTATAAAATGCTCCATTTCAATAATAATGAGGGTGGGTGGATTTTTTAAATCAATAGTTAAATGCTGTGTCAACATATAAGCAGATCCTAATAGCCAATGAGTCTCCTCTAGTCAGACTAACCACAGGATAGTCATAATAAGCAACATATGGTTGTCATCATATATACTGTTTTCATGGAATGGACTTCTTTTTGTCTGCCATCTTTTATTTTAAGCTCATATAGAATGTGAACCATTCTCAGCCACCACTAATAAAAATCCAGTGCTTCATGAGACACACTAAATTACTTCTTTCTCCCTTCCCTTCTTTGTTTTTGAAAAACAGGTAGTGCCAGTGGTTGAAGGATGTGCACTGCCTTGAGCCCCAAGGCCCGAGGCCCTGGCCTCTCCGACATGCACCAGTATAGCCAGTGGCTGGCCAGCAGACATGAGGCTAATTTGTTACCAATGAAGGAGGATTTGGCTCTATGGTTGACAAACCTGCTGGGTAAGATTGTTTTGCAACACTGTAATTATTGTTAGATTTTTTACAGGTAATTCAGTTTCTTATTTGTTCCTCAAGCACAAGTAGAAAGACTTGCTCTCAGTAAATAGTTAACCTGCTGAAGTATGTATCTTCTCCTTCTTTCATTACCTTTATTTGCCTGTAAATGTATTATTACTATAATCCTGATGCGGCAGCACATTATAAGGTTGCTAGCTCAGCAGTATCCCATTCACTGGGATTTCAGAGCCCAAAACCTGAGATCTGTGGACAGATCATTGTGCTGTCACAGGAGTGAGCTCTGTGCTGTCATGAGATTAGAGCTCACAATGGCAAAGATATTGGCTAGGTAAAGGTTGGAAGGTTGTTCTGTATCATCTGATTGTGGAAAGGACAATAGAGATACATAGACCCTGTCTAACTAAAAAACTATGGCAAACCAGGGCCAAGGGAGAACCCTTCCTATAATACCTTTTAAAAACTTGTATTTATTTATTCTTTTTGCTGGGCAGGCAGACAGTAAAATGTGCCTAGTAGCTGAAGCAGTTGCTGGCATTTCTTCTAGGGTTCATAAATCCCATGACCTTTATTTACATCCCACATGAGATGTGGAATCTCTTTTTAAAAGATCCTGCATTGTTTCTGGGTCTTAAAGCGCACTGTCAGCTGTCAGAGATTTGTTCCCTCCAGGTCTTGTACTGCTGATGTTAGACTTCTACATCAGGAAGGGTAATGAATGGTGCTGATTCATAGTTTTATATACTGCCCTGCTCTAAATGTCCAAGGGTATATTTCTCCCACCAGTCTCTCTCCTTACTTCTGTCTTTTGGTGCACTGTGATTACACAAGTCCAGCACATATCCAAATACCTTCGCACTGAGCGAAAGGAGCCTGACACCAGCTTGGATGGATGGAGATTGATGCTCAGCATTAAAGCCATATG
This sequence comes from Anolis sagrei, assembly GCF_037176765.1. Taxonomy (NCBI): domain Eukaryota; kingdom Metazoa; phylum Chordata; class Lepidosauria; order Squamata; family Anolidae; genus Anolis; species Anolis sagrei. The sequence continues at coordinate 263,056,703 of NC_090021.1, read as the reverse complement.
AAATCAAACACCATCCTTTTCCTCCTCCAGTGTGTGGAGATATGTCTCCTTGACTGTTGAAGCACAGCTGAGCTGTTATGGCCTGGTGAGCCTAAATATACATGATCTGATATTTATGTAGGCAGTAGCCAAGAGGTTTCACATGCTGCTTATATTCTGCCACCACCACAATTCCTTATGTTTCATATTGAAGCGCCTGCCTCAGACAGGGCTGCCCTAGCATTAGGCAAAGTGATAAGGCTGTCTTAAGCAGGGGATTTTGAGTGTCATGAAAGAACTGAAAATGGTTGGTTATTTAATTTATATTTCTGTCTAGGAATAGGGCAAGAATTATGAGTCTTTCTGTTCCAAAATAACTTTGCCAGCTTTGGTACTATGCACCTTGACTTGAATTGTTCCCCATTTACTTCAGCAGCAAAATGTCTTGGATCAGAGTTGTCCTCAAGCATCTTCCCTCTGTGCCACAATCCTCAAAGCAGCCTATCCTTTTTCTGCTTCTCACAATGTCCACACTTTTTCTTTACTTCTACAGTATGGAGGAGAATGTGCATTGTCACAAACCCATGAAATGATTTTCACAATTTAAACTTGCAACAAATGGTTACAGCATCTTTTCTCTGCTATTCAGACAGCCATTTCTTCCATTCTGTTCATTGCTTCCCCAATTTACTTTTCCAGCTGTTGTTACTTAACATGTTGATACTAATCATGCTAAGTCTTCTTGCTGTTTAATGTTTACTGTATTTTGTTTTGTCACTGAATGGTTTTATTAAATATGTAAAAAATATGTGGGGGTTGTTGTACTTCTTTAAAACATCAAACAATTTTAGCTGCCTATATGTTGCCAATATAAATTGAGTTCACTGTTAGAGGGAGTGATATATCAGATGTTTAGCATCACTTCAGAAACTAGACATTGTATGTCACAATGGATTGCATCTAGGGTGACCTATTTACATTTAGTTCTATTTGAGAGCGTAGGAATTTGAGTTATGACCATCATTTTCACATAGATTTTGATTTGAACTAAGCACAACCAAATTTGAATCCAATTTGATTTATTTTATATTTGCTATGAAAACTGAACCCATTCATTTCTGAATAATGAATCCACATATGTATGAAACCTCAGATGCTTTTTTGTAGCATTATGTAGCCATCTGGGCACCACTCTGCCCACCCATGACAATAAATTGAATTTTATTATTAGTTGTAGGTTTTGATACTTGTTTTTATATATTAGTATAATGCTGTTTTTTTTTTTTTTTTAGTTTTAGACTCTTGTAATGTATTTTAAATGTTTTAACTGTGTTGATCAGACCTGGCCCCATATAAGCCTCCCCGAGTCCCTTCGGGGAAATGGAGGTGAGGTACAAAAATAAAGTTGTTGTTATTATTGTCATCATCATCATCATCATCATCATCATCATCATCATCTGTGTAGGTCTGATTGCCTCCAAAATGGCCCAAGATACTGAAGTGTCCCAGTTCGATAAATGCATTTAATATTTTATGGTCATATCAGCACATTAGTTGCATAATGCTAGCAGCAGAGAACTTCTCCATGGACTCTCCACAGTTCTACCACATGGGAGAGGAAACACACACACACACACACATGTAGTTAATTTATGTTAAACTGACTACCTAGACAAGATTTTTTCACATGTTCCCCTCAGATTCATATCAAATGATTCATCTACTACATGTTTGGTGTAAGAAACTGCACTAGAAATCAGAATTTTTCATGCTTATATCTTTCTTCTGCTATACAGTATGGAGAGCAATTATCATTTACCATACATGATCATTCCAAGTATTCCAAGTCCCCATTTTACAAACAAAATAGGTTCAATAGGTTTGTTCTTAAGTTGAATTTGTTTGTGAGTCGAAACAGGTATATATATATGTGAGTTTTGGATAGCATAGGGAAGGGTTAACACCCTTGTGATGTTTGCTTTCCTGTCTGTGCCCCTGTTCAGAAGATTTCACCTCACTTTCTGTCCCTGTGATAATTGGATTTTGAAAATTTTGGTTTGTGGAAACAAGAATTTGTGATGAATCTTCAGTGGAAACATCCCCCCCCCCCCATGATACTGTTTAAGGAGTGAATTTTTCTTCCTAGAGGTAGATGTCTCTTACTTCCCATTGTCTCACCCCTGTTCTTAACTATGAGTCATTTGCAAGTCGGATGTTTGCAAATCTGAGACTGCGTGCGTTATAATTAGATAATATACATGAAGATTTTTGAACTTTTAACTCTATCTCTCTCTCACACACCTGATAGTGTGAATCCTGGCCTATTGGTGTCAATATTTCAGGAACCTGCACTTTAGATCCTTGCACAAGAGGCACAATCCCACCCCTACCCCACAAATACGCTGCAAATGTGTTCTTGCTAATAACATAAGTGCCTTGTCTACACCAGGTTAGCTCAATGTACTTTTAGCCTGGAGTGGCCCTGGATTTAGCACATATGTGCTGAACCTAGGGCTGTTGTTTGGAACTGTTTCCCGATGTGCATTGGGTGTTGTGCATTGGGTGAGTCACCTGGCAGTTTTGATGATTGCTTCTACTGATGTCATCTGCAAGAAGGAGCCCTCAGTGGTGCAGTGGGTTAAACCCTTGTCCCAGTAGGGCTGCTGACTGGCAGGTCAGCGGTTCAAATCCGGGGAGAGCGGGATGAGCTCTCTCTGTCATTTCCAGCTCCCCATGTGGGGACATGAGAGAAACCTCCCACAAGGATAGTTAAATATCAAACATCCGGGCGTCCCCTTGGCAACGTCCTTGCAGACAGCCAATTCTCTCACACCAGAAATGACTTGCGGTTTCTCGAGTTGTTCCTGGTACGAAAAAAATCAGCAAGAAGAAGGGGGTCATCTTATCACTTTCTTGCTAGACAAGTGGGTACTGCTTTCTGACATCACTGACATGACAGATGATTGCTAGGCACTCAGATGGAGCTCTACAGCCAGCAAGTAATTGCGGCAGTAGTGACATGGGCATAAGTCATCCCCTTCCCTGTATGGACAGGGAATTGAGTCAAATTGGACCTGACTGTCCAGACTGCTTCAGAGCTCCAGAATACTCCAGGATTTCAAACATCCCTTGGCTAAAGTCAGTTTAAGGGGTGGGAGATAAAACAAACAAACAAAAATACAAACCTGAGATATTTACTGGAAGCTGCTGTGTTAAGCCTAAAGATAATCTTCTGTAAAAAGCACATAAATGATCTAACATACACTGCAGTCATCAATACATCTACATTGTCATATAATCCAGTTTATGAATGCAGATTACTTGCACTGGATTATATGGCAGTATAGATCCATCCATAATGTTCTTTCTGTGTTTGAGGTAAGCAACCATTGACTTTTGCTACAAATTATATTACTATGAAGATAATTATTTATTTTTTAAAAGCATTTGTTCTTAAATAATTATTTCTCTTATTCTATATTATTCTGTATTTAAAAGCAAGCCTTTTGACCTTTCTGAAGTCCATTACCGATCTATTAAAATCTATCCTTACTCTTTTCCTCCCTCCTACTGCTAAAATGATAACCCATGACAGGCTCATACACCAACACATTGCTAAATCTGGGACATGACTGTGGAGACGTACAGAAGGATACTGAGCCCACAGCACTGAATACCTAACTGGTGAAATAGATAACTGAATATCTGGCTAATATTATTGAGGAATTAGGTTGTACGTAATGTGCAATATAAAAATAAAAATTTAACCATATGCTTAAGTCAGCATGTTGCTATGTGTTTGTCATATATAGATTTTGAACATTTCCATCCTTCTAAAAAACTTAACAAGAACTGACATTTCATGTGGCTATTAACAAGCCTCACTATTCTGTGAGAGCTTCCTTGCCAATTTCATATTTGACTTTACACATGTGAAACTGCTTGCTTTAGGTTGCCAACAAACTCTCATTTTGCTTCATCAAAGATTGTAGGATTTTCTCATTCAATATTAGTGTCCAGACCACAAATACCACACTCAAAGTTAGAGATAATTGTACTCTATTAAACAAATTTTAAAGGTGTACATCAGGGTTACTTTTGAGTACTATTTGAAAGCAATAGATATTACTCTCACAAGTCAGAGACTGTATTTTTCCAAATGAATTTATGTGGCAGAAACAGTGTATGGGCCAAGCACTGCAGTCATCAATACACTCTTAGTTAAAGTTCAGAGAGTTAAAGCCAGTGTTAATCCTATTTAGCATACACAATTTCAAATGAATGGGGTTTGCAATTTTTGTGACTATGACTAACCTATATGTCATTTCTGTCAATGGTTCTCCCGTAAGTGAGATGCTCATTGGATTTAGCTCAAAACTGTGTATATGTTTTATTTTATTGTATTTTATATTGTGCTTCATTTTTATGTTTGTTGTTAGGCATTGTGTGCCATCTGTAATTCGCCCCATATCCCTTTAGGGAGATGGTGGCAGGATATATTATCATCATCATCATCATCATCATCATCATCATCATCATCATCATCATCAGATTTGTTGGATTACAACTCATCTTATCCTTCACTAGAGTGGCCTTGAATTCATTAAAATTCACCGGCCAAATCTTTGGCTTTGCAACAGCAAGAAACACTTATTGTTGTTGTTTGCTGAAATTAGGTATTTCCCAAAGCACTGAGGATACCATAGTCTTGCCAATATCCTTTTAATGATTTCCCTAAGCCCTATTACTCCCAACAAATCTTTTAAATCTCAAATTTATTAGATTTTTTTTACTGATTCAGAGAAAATAGTTCTGTGTTTTTGAAGGTGGCATTTTACAGCTGAAGCTAATATTAAAAATCTGGTTATGAGTTATGTGGTATGATGGCACAGTGTGCCATTATGATATGAAAATATGCCATTTGAGCCCAGGAGGATCCGATGTTCTTGTGCTGGTTCCTTTTCCGTAACTGACTGGAAACTAACTCATACCTTCATAGCTCTTTTAAATTCATCTTTCTAGTTTTATTCTTTGCAACAGAACATGGGGGAAGGCAGTCAGTTCCATATTGTAAGCTAACGTAGTCCTGGAAGATAGATACTTAGTATGAGGTAAACATCAATACTCTTTTACACTACGCTACTATAATACTATGGGTGAATCTCTTAGGGTCTTGGGATTTGCAGTTTAGGGCCCTTCCACACAGCCCTATATCCCAGAATATCAAGGCAGAAATCCCACATTATTTGAGTGGGGACTCGGATAACCCAGTTCAAACCAGATATTTTGGGTTATCAGCCAGAGATAACCAGTGGTTCCCCAAATTACATATTCCAGGATGCCATTGAATTTGCCATGTTGATTAAAGTAGAAGAATAGCACAATAATTGTATAAAATTATAAAGTTCCCAACTCAGCAAGTGGTGGACTCTCATTCACTGATGTTTTTAAAGCAGAAACTGTTTCATGGAATTGATTGACTATGGCAAGGGTGAGCTAGATGGCTCATAGACGTTCTTCTAACTCTGCTTCTAGGAAGCATCGTATTTCATTGTGCTGGGCTCTCTCACTCACATATAAATGAAATTGAATAGTACTGTGGCCATTATTTCTAATTGGTTCTACCATAAGTACTCACCATACGACATCTTAGTCAGTGCTACTCCTTTGCCTTCGCAGGCATGTATGTGGTTGAATAGTGTAGCTGTTTTGGCACTATGCCACAAAGTCCATAAGTTTTCAGTGGAAGCAAAAGTGCTCACCTCCCACCCATTTTAAAACAAACAGTACAATATTTAGAAATATTTATCATCTTGATGGGTCTAAGCGATCAGGGTGAAACAGATGGCAATCTCCATGTCTGTATTCAACAACTCCTTCACACAATTTCTAACTGACAAATAGTGTGAAGAGCAGCTTGGAACACACTCATTCCAGTAATGGTTGAAAGTACTTTATTAAAGGGTAATTAATTACTTTAGATTGCTTTTTATTCATGCAACCTTGGGTCTAGAGGAAATCTTCTGGTCTCTTCCTGAACTACTTATTTACCCATCCACTCACTCAATTTATTAACATTAACATCAATCAATCAAGCAATCAATCAAGCAATCAATCAAATTTATTCTACAAATGTCTTTAGGAGGAAGAAAAAGTGTGGTGATTCTTCAGATTACAGCTACTGAACCAGGAATGGGGAACACATGTTGTCTTCCAGATGTTGAACTTCTTATAGCTGGGTGTGCTGACTAATATCAATGTAAATTGAAGTCTATCAATAGTTGGAGGCCCAAATATTCCTTCTATCAGCACTGCACAATATTGTAAAATATTATTATAGTGTTTACTTCTTTTGCATCACAGTATGTGAATTCTTGTTTCATTTATGACATTTACACCCCATTTTCTTTAAATCTCCGTGTGGGTCAGAGCTCATAGTTTTCTCCTCTCTCAGATGATCTCACATAATTTTCAATACTAGACCAGTTTAGCATAACATGTATCTTCTGCTTATTCTTTGGGGCACCATTTTGAGTAATTAAAAAATAAACCTGTCTGTGTGGATACAGTCTTGAGAACATATTCACAAGATACACTAAGCAAAGGAGCCATGGGGATCCTAGCTATTGATGACTGAGTAATGTGCTACATGAAGAAATGCCTGTTATTTGTTCCATGTGTTTTATTTTCTTAATTTATATCCTTCTTTTCTCTTGGATGGGACTTAACACATTTTATGAACTTGTGGACATTTGCTCTTTTTTCTCAACAAATCAGTGACATAATCCTTCAACAAACCCAAAAAAATTGTTTGCCTCAACTTTCTTTGTAGAGGAACACAACAGAGCAGAGTAGTGTCTTGATTTTCACAACACAATAGCTTACTTTAAGATCTCTGGCTTGCCATGCAATGAAAACATGTGAGGGAAAATTTGTAGTGAAATATGCTGAAGGGTGAATTTGTATTTATCCTGCAGTACAGAGCAAGATATTTAAGCAGTTCTGTTGAGTGTCTTCAAGTCATTTCTAACCTATGGTGATTTGAAGCAAACCTATCACGTGTTTTTCATGACTAGATTTATTCAGAATAGATTTGCCATTGCCTTCCTCGGAAGCTTGCCCAAAGTAATACAGTGAGTTTCGTGGATGAATGGGCATTTGAACACTGGCCTCCAGAGTTGTACTCCAACGCTCAAACCAATGCAGGCAGTCCCAGAGTTATAAACATCCGACTCATAGTTAAGAACAGGGCTGAGACAACAGGAAGAGGAATCTAGCCCTCAGAATTGAAATTCACTCCTGAAACAGTTACTATTATGGGGAAAAGTGGTTTCCACTGAAGCTTTATCCCCAATCCTTGTTTCCATAACAGGCCAAACTTTTCCAAATTCAGTTATCACAGGGACAGAAAGTGAGGTGAAATCTTCAGAACAGAGAGCAAAACAAACCTCACAGGGGTTTTAGCCCATCCCTATGCAATCCAAAGCTTTTGTATGTGTGTGTGTGTGTGTGTCTAGAGTTACACTCTAAAATGTACCTGTTCTGACTTACATACAAATTCAACTTAAGAGCAAACCTGCAGAACCTATCTTGTTCGTAACTTGGGGACTGCCTATACATAACACTGGCTGACTCACAGGTTTGTTTACCTTTGATAACAATGAGTATCTTGACACATTTTGAGACTTTTTTTTGAGAAAATGATCGACATCCAAAAAATATTTTACATTTCTGTAAAAAACAATAGTTTGCATAAAATACTGAAGGGAGTGTAAAAGAAACTTGCTGTTTGCACAAACCTCAATATTTTGAGAGGGAGAAACTGTCTATTTTTTGTACACAAATGTTAGAGGAAATCATGCACTGAAAATATATAGTGTGAAACTCTACTAGGCAGAAGTATTTCCTCTGAATCTCACCACCCCAGACACTCACTGTTTCCCTGCAAACCCCAGTCACATATTGGTTGAAAGTTGACAGCAGATTACTTCCCATCTATATTCTGATCATTGGACTCACAATGCCAGCTTCACCCTTTGAGACACTTGAACACTAGATTACTGCCATAGGGTACTTGCATGTTCTTGTATCTTGCTATCAGAACATAGCTGGCTGCTCCCTGCTCTCTCTTGGCAGTGTTGAGGGTAGGAAAACCTGTAGCGGGGCAGGGGGGCACCCCCCAAAAAAGTCAGGTTAAAAATCCATTAGTTTATTCATGAATTTTACCTGGTTAACCAAATCCCCATGCTGAGTCTATGGGAAGCAAATCTTAGTGTTCCTCCAAAACTGCAAGGACTATCTCAACAAAATTTTGATAATTTGTTAACACTATCATTACCTATCTTTCCACAAATTTACATTGCAATAGCAGCAACAGCCGACATAGTGGAAGCAACCAGGTTTTGACGCTATGGATGCTTAATCAACATTTTCAGCATGAAGACAGCACATTACACCTGTTAGAAACTGCCAAGGAATAATATCATGTGTGTGCAATTTCTTTGGAGCATCATCTATCAGACTGGAACTATTTAAGAAAAATCTCTGAAGCAAGAGCAAACAACCTGTTGCCACTTTGTGAAACCCGTTGGGTTGACTGACATGATGCAGTTTTAGGTTTTGATGAAGTGTACAGTTGTGGTGGTGAGAACACTTGAAGAACTAAAGAAGAGTCATCTATGCAACAGTGAGATTTCTTCTCAAGCTGGACACATTGTTTTAGCTGTTTTGAAGGCTGAATTTGCAGTAACCATGCACATCCTAAGAAAGCTTCCTTCATCATTCCTTCAGTTTAGGAAAACATCACAAAGAATAGATATGGACATTTTCTGTAGTCTGTGTTGCACTCCAGGCCAGGAACACCTCTGTACTTAACCACCACTCCCCAGTCCAAGTTAAATCAGCAGTTTATTAATAATTATATAAAAAGCATTGTAGCAAAAATAGTAAATAAATTCAATGTCTATACGTATAAAATAGTCCACAAGATTCAAGGTACAAGAGTACTCCAAAATTCCAAAGTAACAGGACATCCAGAACAGGAATACAAGAAAAGCAGAATGTATAAGGCAGCATAGAATCCAATGCAATGCATCAAATTTGGAAACATGAAACAGGAGCAAAGACATGGAACTAGAATTCCCTCAGAAAGCTTGACTAGTACTTGGCAAGAGCTGTTGCCTCCATTGCCAATGTTGACCAGACTGGCTGGAACCCCCCCCCCCCCCAGCTCTCTTATATACACATGAAATCATGCCTTGTTACCTTCAGAGATTCTGTTGAGCAGCACAAAGTTTACAAAAACTGAGTCTCCTATCAACCAGCTCATTATCTGCAGTCTGCCTAAAGAAAGGTTTACAAGGCACAGGAAAGTGGTTTGTTTTTGTTTTCACATCAGGAATGACTTGAGAAAATGCAACTTGCTTCTGGTGTGAGAGAATTGGCCATCTGCAAGGATGTTGCCCAGGGGACACCTAGACATTTTGATGTTTTACCATCCTTGTGGGAGGCTTCTCTCATGTCTCCACATGGGAAGCTGGAGCTGACAGAGGGAGTTCATCTGCACTCTCCCTGGATTCAAACCTCTGACCTGTCGGTCTTCAATCCTGCTGACACAAGGGTTTAACCCATTGTGTTACTGGGGGCTTCTAGGAAAGTAGTTTAGGAACTGCAACTGTTCCTCCCTATTAATTGTGGCCTTTTGAAATACAAAGTGAACAAATGCGCAGAACTTTACAATGAATGCCTTCAAGATACTGACTCACTGAAGGAAGAGGCTG